>NW_027310755.1:0-48620 GCF_047496795.1 Chiloscyllium punctatum | reverse complement strand
CCTTCCTCTCTCTCTCGCTCGCTCCCTCCCTCGCTCTCACCCTCTCCCTCTCTTTCTCACCCCATACCTCTCTCGCACTCACCCTCTCCCTCTCTCTCTCTCTCACCCCATCCCTCTCTTGCCCCCATCCTCTCTCTCATCCCTCTCTCTCTCTCGCCCACGCCATCTCTCTCTCATCCCCCGTCCTCTCTCACTCACCCCTCCCTCTCTCTCTCGCACCCTCCCTCTCTCTGTCTCATCCCCTCCCGCTCTCTCTAGTCCACACCTCTCGCCCTATCTCACCCACATCTCTCTTGGCCCCCCCCTCGCCCCCCTCGCTCTCTCGCCCCCCCGTCTCTCGTCCCCGTCCTCTCTATCTCACCCCTTCCCTCTCTCTATCTCTCACCTCCCTTCCTCTCTCTTTCTCCCCCCTCCCTCTCTCTCTCTTCTCACCCCCCTTCCTCTCTCTCTCGCCCCATCCCTCTCTCTCTCGCACACTCCCTCTCGCTCTCTCCCGCCCACCCTCTCTCTCTCTCACCCCCCTCTCTCTCTATCCCCCTCCGTCCCTCTCTCTCGCCCCTCCCTCACTCTCGTTCCCCTCCCTCTCTCTCGTCCGTCTCCCACTCTCTCTCTCTCGCCTCCTCGCTCACTCTCGTCCCTCACTCCCTCGTTCGCCCCCACCCTCTCTCTAGCCCCCTACCCTCTCTCTCTCTCTTTCCCCTCCCACTTTCTCTCTCGTCCGTCTCCCCGCTCTCTCTCGTCCCCTCTCTCTCTTTCTCGCTCCACCCTCTCTCTCTCGCCTTCCCTCTCTCTCTCGCCCCTTCCCTCTCTCTCGCCCCCTTCTCTCTCTCTCTCTCACCCCCTCGCTCTCTCACTTGCCCCCCTTCCTCTCTCTCTCTCGCTCTCTCCCTCCCTCGCTCTCACCCTCTCCCTCTCTCTCTCACCCCATCCCCCTCTCTCTCTCGTCCCTGCCTCTCTCACTCTCGCCCCCCTCACTCTCTCTCTCTATCTCTCTCTCTCGCTCCCCTCCCTCACTCTCTCGTCCCTCTCACTCTATCTCTCTGCCCTCTCTCTCTCTCCCCCTCCCTCTGCCTCTCTCACCCCCTCCCTCTGTCGTCCCTGTCTATCTCTCACCCACGCCCCCTCTCTCTCGTCCCTCTCACTCTCTCTCTCGCCCCCTCCCTCTCTCTTTCGCTCCCTCCCTCTCTCTCTCGACCCCTCGCTCTCTCTCTCGCCCCCTTCCCTCTCTGTCTCACCCCCTCACTCTCTCGCTCTCGCCCCCTTCCTCTCTCTCTCTCATCCCCCTCCCTCTCTTACTCTCCCCTCCCTCTTTCTCTCGCACCCTCCCTCTCTCTCTCGCCCCCTCCCTCTCTCTCTCGTCCCCTCTCTCTCTTTCTTGCCCCACTTCCATTCTCTTTCGTCCCTTCCCTCTCTCTCTCGCCCACTCCCCCTCTCTCTCTCGCCCCCTCCCTCTCTCTTTCGCTCCCTTCCCTCTCTCTCTCGCCCCCTCCCTCTCTCCTTCACTCCCTTCCCTCTCTCTCTCGCCCCCTCGCTCTCTCTCTCACGCCATCCCTCTCTCTCTCACTCGCCCCGTCCCTCTCTCTCTCGTCCCTGCCTCTCTCTCTCTCGCCCCCCTCACTCTCTCTCTCTCGCTCCCCTCCTCACTCTCTCGTCCCTCTCACTCTATCTCTCTGCCCTCTCTCTCTCTCCCCCCTTCCTCTGCCTCTCTCACCCCCTCCCTCTCTCGTCCCTGTCTCTCTCTCACCCACGCCCTCTCTCTCTCGTCCCTCTCCGTCTCTCTCGCCCCCTCCCTCTCTCTCTCGCCCCCCTCCCTCTCTCGCTCGCCCCCTCCCTCTCTCGCCCCCCCGTCTCTCGTCCCTCTCACTCTCTCTCTCGACCCCTCGCTCTCTCTCTCGCCCCCTTCCCTCTCTGTCTCACCCCCTCTCACTCTCTCGCTCTCGCCCCCTTCCTCTCTCTCTCGCCCCCTCCCTCTCTCACCCGCCCCCCTCCCTCTCTCGCCCGCCCCCCTTCCTCTCTCTCTCGCTTGCTCCCTCCCTCGCTCTCACCCTCTCCCTCTCTTTCTCACCCCATCGCTCTCTCGCTCTCACCCTCTCCCTCTCTCTCTCACCCCCATCCCTCTCTAGCCCCCATCCTCTCTCTCATCCCTCTCTCTCTCTCGCCCACGCCATCTCTCTCTCATCCCCCTTCCTCTCTCACTCACCCCTCCCTCTTTTTCTCGCACCCTCCCTCTCTCTGTCTCATCCCCTCCCGCTCTCTCTCGTCCACACCTCTCCCCCTATCTCACCCACATCTCTCTTGGACCCCCCTCGCCCCCTCCCTCGCTCTCTCGCCCCCCTCTGTCTCTCGTCCCCGTCCTCTCTATCTCACCCCTTCCCTCTCTCTATCTCTCACCTCCCTTCCTCTCTCTCTCACCCCACTTCCTCTCTCTCTCACCCCTCTCTCCCCCTCCTCTCTCTCTTCTCACCCCCTTCCTCTCTCTCTCGCCCCATCCCTCTCTCTCTCGCACACTCCCTCTCGCTCTCTCCCACCCACCCTCTCTCTCTCTCACCCCCCTCTCTCTCTATCCCCATCCGTCCCTCTCTCTCGCCCCTCCCTCACTCTCGTTCCCCTCCCTCTCTCTCGTCCGTCTCCCACTCTCTCTCTCTCCCCCTCCCTCACTCTCGTCCCTCTCTCCCTCGTTCGCCCCCACCCTCTCTCGCCCCCTACCCTCTCTCTCTCTCTCTTTCCCCTCCCACTTTCTCTCTCGTCCGTCTCCCCTCTCTCTCTCGTCCCCTCTCTCTCTTTCTCGCCCCATTTCCATTCTCTCTTGCCCCCACTCCCTCTCTCTCGCTCCTCCCTCTCTCTCTCCCCTTCCCTCTCTCTCTCGCCCCTTCCCTCTCTCTCGCCCCCTTCTCTCTCTCTCTCGCTCTCTCCCTCCCTCGCTCTCACCCTATCCCTCTCTCTCTCACCCCATCCCTCTCTCTCTCACCCCATCCCTCTCTCTCTCTCACCCCATCCCTCTCACTCTATCGTCCCCTTCCTCTCTCTCTCTCTCACACACAGCCTCTCTCACCCCCTCCTACTCTCTCTCGTCCCGCTCTCTCTCTCACCCACTCCCTCTCTTGCCCGCTCCCTCTCTCGACCCCTCCCTCTCTCTCGTCCCTCTCTCTTTCTCGCCCACGCCCTTTCTCTCATCCCCCTCCCTCTCTCTCTCTCGCACCCTCCATCTCTTTCTCGCCCCCTCCCTCTCTCGCTCACCCCATCCCTCGCTCGCCCGCCCCTCTCTCTTGTCCCTCTCACTCTCTCTCTCGCCCCCTCCCTCTCTCTCTCTCGCCCCTCCATCTCACTTTCTCGCGCCCTCCCTCTCTCGCCCCCTCCCTTTCTCTCTCATCGCCCTTCCTCACTCTCTCGCCCCTTCCCTCTCTCGCTCTCACCCTTTCACTCTCTCTTTCTCACCCCATCCCTCTCTCTCTCGCCCCGTCCCTCTGTCACTCTCTCGTCCCTGCCTCTCTCTCTCTCGCCCCCCTCGCTCTCTCTCTCTCACCCCCTCCCTCTCTCTCGTCCCTCTCACTCTAACTCTCACCCCTCTCTCTCTCATCTCCTCCCTCCCCCTCTCTCGCCCCTCCCTCTCTCTAGTCCCTGTCTCTCTCTCTCCCACGCCCTCTCTCTCTCATCCCTCTCTCTCTCTGTCCCATCCCCCTCCCTCTCTCTCTCGCATCCCCTTCCCTCTCTCTGTCGTCACCCTCCCTCTCTCTCTCGCCCCTCCTTCTCTCTCTCGCCCCCTCCCTCTCTCGCTCGCCCCCTCCCTCTCTCACCCCTGTCTCTCGTCCCTCTCACCCTCTCACTCACCCCCTCCCTCTGTGTCTCGTCCCTCTCTCTCTCCATCGCCACCGCCCTCTCTGTAGCCCCCTACCCTCCCTCTCTCTCTCGTCCCCCTCCCACTTTCTCTCTCATCCGCATCTCCTCTCTATCTCGTGCCCTCTCTCTCTTTCTCGCCCCACTTCTATTCTCTCTCGCCCCCTCCTTGTCTCTCATTCCCTCCCTCTCTCTTCCCCTCCCTCTCTCTCTACCCTTCCCTCTCTCTATCGCCCCTTCCCTCTCTCTCTCGCCCCCTTCTCTCACTCTCTCGACCCCTCGCTCTCTTTCTCCCCCCTTCCTCTCTCTCTCTCGCTCTCTCCCTCCCTCGCTCTCATCCTATCCCTCTCTCTCTCTCACCCTCTCCCTCTCTCTTTCACCTCATCCCTCTCTCTCTCACCCCTTCGTTCTCTCTCTCTCGTCCCCTCCCTCTCTCTCGCCCTCCTCGGTCTCTCTCTCTCTCGCCCCCCTCCCTCGCTCTCTCGTCCCTCTCACTCTATCTCTCGCCCCTCCCTCTCTCTCTCTACCCCTCCCTCTCTCTCTCTCGCCCCCACCCTCTCTCTCGCGCCCTGCCTCTCCCTCTCTCTCCCCCTCCCTCTCCCTCTCTCTCATCCCTCTCTGTCTTTCTCGCCCATGCCCTCACTCTCATTCCCCTCCCTCTCTCACTCCTCCCTCCCGGTCTCTCTCTACCCCTCTCTCTCTCTCTCTCGCCCCTTGCCTCTCTCACCCCCTCCTTCTCTCTCTCGTCCCTCTCTCTAGCCCACTCCCTCTCTCTCGCTCCCTGCCTCTCCCTCTCTCTCATCCCTCCCTCTCTCTCGCACCCTCCCTCTCTCTCTCTCTCACACGCTCCCTCTCTCTGGCTTCGCCCCCTCCCTCCCCCTCTCTCGCCCCCTCCCTATCCCTCTCGTCCCTCTGTGTCTCTCGCCCACTTCCACTCTCTCGCCCCCGCCTCTCCCTCTCTCGCCCCCTCCCTCTCTCGCCCCCTCCCTCTCTCGCCCCCTCTTTCTCTCTCGTCCCCTTCCTCTCTCTCGTCCCTCTCTCTCTCTCGCCCCAATCTCTCCCCCTCTCTCACCCCCTCCCTCTCTCTCTCGTCCCTCTCTCTCTCGCCCACGCCCTCTCTCTCTCATCCCCCTCCCTCTCTCTCTCTCGCCCCCTCCCTCTCTCTCTTGTCACCCTCCCCTTTCTCTCCCGCCCCCTCCATCTCTCTCTCACCCCTCTTTCACTCTCTCTCGCCCGCTCCCTCTCTCTCTCACACCCTCTCTCTCTCGTCCCCTTCCCTCTCTCTCTCGCCCCCTCACTCTCTCTCTCGCTCTCTCCCTCCCTCGCTCTCACACTCTCCCTCTCTCTCTCACCCCATCCCTCTCTCTCTCACCCCATCCCTCTCTCTCTCGTCCCCTTCCTATCTCTCTCTCGCCCTCTCCCTCTTTCTCGTCCCTGTCTCTCGCCCACGCCCTCTCTCTCTCGTCCGTCTCCCTCTCTGTCCCGTGCCCCTCCATCTCTCTCTCGTTCCCTTCCCTCTCTCTCTCGCCCTCTCCCTCTCTCGCTCGCCCCCCGTCTCTCGTCCCTCTCACTCTCTCTATCGTCCCTCTCTCTCTCTCTCTCTCGCCACCACCCTCTCTCTAGCCCCCTACCCTCCCTCTCTCTCTCTTCCCCCTCCCACTTTCTCTCTCGTCCGCCTCCCCTCTCTCTCTCGTCCCCTCTCTCACTTTCTCGCCCCACTTCCATTCTCTCTTGTGCCCTCCTTCTCTCTCACTCCCTCTCTCTCTCGCCCCTCCCTCTCGCCTCCTTCTCTCTCTCTCTCACTCCCTCGCTCTCTCTCTTGCCCCCCTTCCTCTCTCTCTCTCGTTCTCTCCCTCCCTTGCTCTCACCCTATCCCTCTCTCTCTCACCCCCTCCCTCCCTCGCTCTCACCCTCTCCCTCTCTATCTCACCCCATCCCTCTCTCGCTCTCACCCTCTCCCTCTCTATCTCACCCCATCCCTCTCTCGCTCTCACCCCCTCCCTCTCTCTCACACCCCCTTCCCGCTCTCTCTCGCCCCCTCGCTCTCTCTCAACCCCTTCCTCGATCTCTCGATCTCTCCCTCCCTCGCTCTCACCCTCTCCCTCTCTTTCTCACCCCATCACTCTCTCGCTCTCACCCTCTCCCTCTATTCCCATCCATCTCTCTCTCACGCCATCCCTCTCTCTCTTGTCCCCTTCCTCTCTCTCTCTCTCGCCCCCCCCTCTCTCTCGCCCCCCTCGCTCTCGCTCTCTCGCCCTCCTCGGTCTCTCTCTCTCGCCCCACTCCCTCGCTCTCTTGTCACTCTCTCTCTCTCGCCCGCTCCCTCTCTCTCGCCCCCTGCCTCTCTCTCTCTCTCCCCCTCCCTCTCTCGCCCTCTCACTCATCTCATCCCTCACTCTCTCTCTCGCCCACGCCCTCACTCTCATCCCCTTCCCTCTCTCACTCCCCCCTCCCTCTCTCTCTCTAGCCCACTCCCACTCTCTCGCCCCCTGCCTCTCTCTCTCTCTCGTCCCTCCCTCTCTCTCGTCCCTCCCTCTCTCTCGCACCCTCCCTCTCTCTCTCTCAAACCCTCCCTCTCTCTGTGTCTCGCCGCCCCTCCCCCTCTCTCGCCCCCCCCCCTCTCTCTCATCCGTCTCTCTCTCTCGCACACTCCCTCTCTCTCTCTCAAACCCTCCCTCTCTCTGTCTCTCGCCCCCTCTCTCCCCCTCTTCGCCCCCCCTCTCTCTCTCGTCCCTCTATCTCTCTCTCTTGTCCCCCTCCCCTTTCTCTCCCGCCCCCTCCATCTCTATCTAGCCCCTCTTTCACTCTCTCTCGCCCCCTCCCTCTCTCTCTCTTGTCCCCCTCCCCTTTCTCTCCCGCCCCCTCCATCTCTCTCTCGCCCCTCTTTCACTCTCTCTCGCCCCCTCCCTCTCTCTCTCGCACCCTCTCTCTCTCTCCCCCTCCCTCTCTCTCTCGCCACCTCCCTCTCTCTCTCGCCCCCTTCCTCTCTCTCTCGCTCTCTCCCTCCCTCGCACTCACCCTCTCCCTCTCTTTCTCACGCCATCCCTCTCTCGCTGTCACCCTCTCCCTCTCTCTCTCACGCCATCCCTCTCTCTCACCCCCATCCCTCTCTCTCACCCCCATCCCTCTCTCTCTCGTCCCCTTCCTATCTCTCTCTTGCCCCCTCCCTCTCTCTCGCCCCCCTCGCTCTCTCTCTCTCGCCCTCCTCGGTCTCTCTCTCACGCTACCCTCCCTCGCTCTCTCGTGCCTCTCACTCTATCTCTCGCACCTCCCTCTCTCTCTCGCCCCTCCCTCTCTCTCTACCCCTCCCTCTCTCTCTCTCTCTCACCCACTCCATCTCCCTCTCTCAGCCCCTCCCTCTCTCGCCCCCTCCCTCTCTTGCTCGTCCCTCTCTCTCTCTCATCCACTGCCTCTCTCTCTCGGCCCCTGCCTCTCCCTCTTTCTCCCCCTCCCTCTATCGCCCCCACCCTCCCTCTCATCCCTCTCTCTCTCTCACCCACCTCCTCACTCCCCCCCTCTCTTTCTCGCACCCTCCCTCTCTCTGTTTCATCCCCTCCCCCTCTCTCTAGTCCACACCTCTCCCCCATCTCACCCACATCTCTCTTGGCACCCCCTCGCCCCCCTTCCTCGCTCTCTTGCCCCGCTCCGTCTCTCGTCCCCGTCCCTCTCTATCTCACCCCCTCCCTCTCTCTCACACACTCCATTTCTCTCTCTCGCCCCTCCCTCTCTCTCTCTCACCCCCCTCCCTTCTGTCTCGCCCCATCCCTCTCTCTCTCTCGCACACTCCCTCTCTCTCTCGCCCGCCCACTCTCTCTCTCTCACCCCCTCTCTCCCCCTCCCTCCCTCTCTCTCGCCCCTCCCTCTCTCTCTCCCCTCCCTCTCCCTCTCACTCCCTCACCTCTCTCGCCCACGCCCTCTCTTTCTCGTCCCTCTCCCTCTCTGTCACGCCCCCTCCCTCTCCCTCTCTCGTCCCTCCCCTTCCCTCTCTCTCTCTTGACCCCTCCCTCTCTCTCTCGACCTCTCCTTCTCTCTCTCTGATCACCTCCCTCTCTCTCTCGCCCCTTCCGCTCTCTCTCACCCCTACCGCTCTCTCTCTCCCTTCCACTCCCTCTCGCCCCCTCCCTCCCTCTCTCTCTCGCCCTCTCCCTCTCTCTCTCTCTCGCCCCTCCCTCTCTCTCTCTCTCTCGCACACTCACTCTCTCTATGCGCCCACCTCCCTCTCTCTTTTGTCCCTCTCTCTCTCTCTCGCCCCCACTCTCTCTGTCACTTGTTCCCCGCCCTATCTCTCTCATTCCCATCCCTCTCTCTCGTCCACCACCGTCTCTTTCTTATCCTCCTCCCACTCTCTCTCTCGCCCCACCCTCGCTCTCTCGCCTCTCTCCCTCTCTCTCGCACCTATTCTCTCTCGCCTGCCCCACTCTCTCTCGCCCCTCTCCCCCTCTCTCTCTCTCGCACCTGCTCTCTCTCTCTCACCCCCTCCCTCTCTCTCTCGTCCCCTCCCTTTCTCTCTCGTCGCCCTTCCTCTCTCTCTTGCCCCTTCCAGCTCTCGCTCTCACCCTTTCACTCTCTGTCCTCTCACCCCGTCGCTCTCTCTCTCACTCGCCCCGACCCTCTTTCTCTCTCTCGTCCCTGCCTCTCTCTCTCTCTTGCCCCCCTTGCTTTCTCTCTCTCACCCCCCCTCCCTATCTCTCTCATCCCTCTCACTCTATCGCTCGCCCCTCTCTCTCTCTCGCCCCCTCCTTCTCCCTCTCTCGCCCCCTCACTTTTTCTCGTCCCTGTCTCTTTCTCGTCCACGACCTCTCTCTCGTCCCTCTCCCTCTCTGTCCTGTCCCCCTCCCTCTCTTTCTATCGTACCCTTCCCTCTCTCTGTGGCCCCCTCACTCTCTTTCTCGCCCCTCCCTCTCTCTCTCTCACCCCTCTCTCACCCCCTCCCTCTTTCTCGTCCCTGTCTCTTTCTCGCCCACGCCCTCTCTCTCGTCCCTCTCCCTCTCTGTCCTGTCCCCCTCCCTCTCTTTCTCTCGTCCACATCCCTCTATCTCTCGTCCCTCTTACTCTATCTCTCTCCCCTCTCTCTCTCTCGCCCCCTCCCTCTCTCTCTCTCACCCCTCTCTCACCCCCTCCCTCTTTCTCGTCCCTGTCTCTTTCTCGCCCACGCCCTCTCTCTCGTCCCTCTCCCTCTCTGTCCCGTCCCCCTCCCTCTCTTTCTCTCGTCCACATCCCTCTCTCTCTCGTCCCTCTCACGATCTCTCTCGCCCCCTCCCTCTCTCTCTCGTCCCTCTCACTCTCTCTCCCTCGTTCCCCCCCACCCTCTCTCTAGCCCCCTACCCTCTCTCTCTCTCTCTCTCTTTCCCCTCCCACTTTCTCTCTCGTCCGTCTCCCCTCTCTCTCTCGTCACCTCTCTCTCTTTCTCGCCCCACTTCCATTCTCTCTCGCCCCCTCCTTCTCTCTCACTCCCTCTCTCTCTCTCGCTCCTCCCTCTCTCTCTCTCCTTCCCTCTCTCTCTCGCCCCTTCCCTCTCTCTCACCCCCTTCTCTCTCTCTCTCACCCCCTCGCTCTCTAACTTGCCCCCCTTCGTCTCTCTCTCTCGCTCTCTCCCTCCCTCGCTCGAACCCTATCACGCTCTCTCTCACCCCATCCCTCTCTCTCTCTCACCCCATCCCTCTCACTCTATCGTCCCCTTCCTCTCTCTCTCTCTCTCACAGCCTCCCTCTCTCTCTACCCCTCCCTCTCTCTCTCTCGCCCCCTCCCTCTCTCACCCCCTCCTACTCTCTCTCATCCCTCTCTCTCTCTCTCGCCCACTCCCTCTCTCGCTCACTCCCTCTCTCTCGCCCCCTGCCTCTCCCTCACTCGACCCCTCCCTCTCTCGCCCCCTCCCTCTCACGCGTCCCTCCCTCTCTCTCTCGCCCACGCCCTCTCTCTCATCCCCCTCCCTCTCTCACTCCAGCTCCCTCTCTCTCTCTCGCAACCTCCATCTCTATCTCATCCCCTCCCTCTCACTCTCTCTCTCGCCCTTTCCCTCTCCCTCTCGCCCCCTTCCCTCTCTCTCGTCCCTGTCTCTCTCTCGCCCACGCCCTGTCTCTCTCGTCCCTCTCTCTCTCTGTCCCATCCCCCTCCCCCTCTCTCTCTCATCCGCTTCCCTCTCTCTCTCGTTACCCTCCATCTCTCTCTCGCCCCCTCCCTCTCTCGCTCGCCCCATCCCTCGCTCGCCCGCCCCCTCTCTTGTCCCTCTCACTCTCTCTCTCGCCCCCTCTCTCTCTCTCTCTCGCCCTCCCCTCTCTCTCTCTCACCCCCGCCATCTCACTTTCTCGCGCCGCCCCTCTCTCGCCCCCTCCCTTTCTCTCTCATCGCCCTTCCTCACACTCTCGCCCCTTCCCACTCTCGCTCTCACCCTTTCACTCTCTCTTTCTCACCCCATCCCTCTCTCTCTCGCCCCCTCCCTCTCTCTCGTCCCTCTCACTCTAACTCTCACCCCTCTCTCTCTCTCACCTCCTCCCTCCCCCTCTCTCGCCCCTCCCTCTCTCTCGTCCCTGTCTCTCTCTCGCCCACGCCCTCTCTCTCCCATCCCTCTCTCTCTCTGTCCCATCACCCTCCCTCTCTCTCTCGTCACCCTTCCTCTCTCTCTCGCCCCTCCTTCTCTCTCTCGCCCCCTCCCTCTCTCGCTCGCCCCCTCCCTCTCTCACCCACTGTCTCTCGTCCCTCTCACTCTCTCACTCGCCCCCTCCCTCTCTCTCTCTCTTCCCTCTCTCTCTCCTTTGCCACCGCCCTCTCTCCAGCTCCCTACCCTCCCTCTCTCTCTCGTCCCCCTCCCACTTTCTCTCTCATCCGCATCACCTCTCTATCTCGTGCCCTCTCTCTCTTTCTCGCCCCATTTCTATTCTCTCTCGACCCCTCCTTGTCTCTCACTCCCTCTCTCTCTCTTCCCCTCCCTCTCTCTCTCTCCCCTTCCCTCTCTCTATCGCCCCTTCCCTCTCTCTCTTGCCCCCTTCTCTCACTCTCTCTCCGCCCCTCGCTCTCTTTCTCCCCACTTCCTCTCTCTCTCTCTCGCTCTCTCCCTCCCTGGCTCTCATCCTATCCCTCTCTCTCTCACCCCATCCCTCTCTCTCTCTCACCCTCTCCCTCTCTCTTTCACCCCATCCCTCTCTCTCTCACCCCTTCCCTCTCTCTCTCTCTCGTCCCCTTCCTCTCTCTCTCTCACCCCCTCCCTCTATATCGCCCTCCTCGGTCTCTCTCTCCTGCCCCCTCTCCCTTGCTCTCTCGTCCCTCTCACTCTATCTCTCGCCCCTCCCTCCCTCTCTCTCTCGCCCCTCCCTCTCTCTCTCTCTCTCTAGCTCTCCCTCTCTCTCTCTCTCGTCCCCTCCCGCTCTCGCCCCCTCCTTCCCTCTCTCGTCCCTCTCTCTCTAGCCCACTCCCTCTCTCTCGCGCCCTCCCACTCCCTCTCTCTCCCCCTCCCTCTCTCGCCCTCTCCCTCTCTCTCATCCCTCTGTCTCTTTCTCGCCCACGCCCTCACTCTCATTCCCCTCCCTCTCTCACTCCTCCCTCCCTCCCTCTCTCTTTCTCGCACCCTCCATCTCTGTCGCGCCCCCCTCACTCCCTTGCTCGCCCGCCCCTCTCACTCTATCTCTCGCCCTTCACTCTCTCTCTCGCCCCTCCCTCTCTCTCTCTACCTCTCTCCCTCTTGCCCCCTCCCTCTCTCAACCCCTCCTTCTCTCTCTAGTCCATCTCTCTTGCCCACTCCCTCTCTCTCGCTCCCTGCCTCTCCTTCTCACTCGTCCCTCCCTCTCTCTTGCACCCTCCCTCTCTCTCTCTCACACGCTCCCTCTCTCTGTCTTCGCCCCCTCCCTCCCCCTCTCTCGCCCCCTCCCTCTCCCTCTCGTCCCTCTCCGTCTCTCGCCCACTTCAACTCTCTTGCCCCCTGCCTCTCCCTCTCTCGCCCCCTCCCTCTCTCGTCCCCTCCCCCTCTCTCGTCCCTGTCTCTCTCGCACCCTCCCTCTCTCTCTCTCACACACACCCTGCCTCTCTCGGTCTCTCGCCCCCTCCCTCCCCCTCACTCGCCCCCTCCCTCTCTCTCTCGTCCCTCTCTCTCTCTCGCCCACGCCCTCTCACTCTCATCCCCCTCCCTCTCTCTCTTTCGCCCCCTCCATCTCTCTCTCTCGCCCCTCTTTCACTCTCTCTCGCCCGCTCCCTCTCTCTCTCGCACCCTCTCTCTCTCGCCCCCTTCCCTCGTTCTCTCGCCCCCTCACTCTCTCTCTCGCCACCTTCCTCTCTCTCTCGCTCTCTCCCTCCATCGCTCTCACCCTCTCCCTCTCTCTCTCACCCCATCCCTCTCTCTCTCACCCCATCCCTCTCTCTCTCGTCCCCTTCCTATCTCTCTCTCGCCCCCTCCCTCTTTCTCGTCCCTGCCTCTCTCTCGCCCACGCCCTCTCTCTCTCGTCCGTCTCCCTCTCTGTCTCGTCCCCTCCATCTCTCTCTCTCGTTCCCTTCCCTCGCTGTCTCGCCCCCTCTCACTCTCTCTCTCGCCCTCTCACTCTCTATCTCGCCCTCTCCCTCTCTTGCTCGCCCCCTCCCTCTTTCGCTCGCCCCCCCCCGTCTCTCGCCCACTCCCTCTCTCTCGTCCCCCTCTCCCTCGGTCGCCACCACCCTCTCTCTGGCCTCCTACTCTCTCTCTCCCTCTCTCTCTCTCTCTCTCTTCCCCCTCCCACTTTCTCTCTCGTCCGCCTCCCCTCTCTCTCTCGTCCCCTCTCTCTCTTTCTCGCCCCACTTCCATTCTCTCTTGGCCCCTCCTTCTCTCTCACTCCCTCTCCCTCTCCCCCCTTCCCTCTCCGTCTCGCCCCTTCCCTCTCTCTCTCGCCCCTTCCCTCTCTCTCTCGCCCCCTTCTCTCTCTCTCACCCCCTCGCTCTCTCTCTTGCCCCCCTTCCTCTCTCTCTCTCGCTCTCTCCCTCCCTTGCTCTAACCCTATCCCTCTCTCTCTCACCCCCTCCCTCCCTCGCTCTCACCCCATTCCTCTCTTTCTCACCACATCCCTCTCGCTCTCATCCCTTCCCTCTCTCTCTCGCCCCTTCCCTCTCTCTCTCACCCCCTTTCCGCTCTCTCGCCCCCTCGCTCTCTCTCACCCCCTTCCTCGATCTCTCGATCTCTCCCTCGCTCGCTCTCTCCCTCTCCCTCTCTTTCTCACCCCATCGCTCTCTCTCTCACCCCATCCCTCTCTCTCTTGTCCCCTTCCTCTCTCTCTCTACACCCCCTCCCTCTCTCCCGCCCTCCTCCGTCTCTCTCTCTCGCACCACTCCCTCGCTCTCTCGTCCCTCTCTCTCTCTAGCCCGCTCCCTCTCTCTCGCCCCGTGCCTCCCCCTCTCTCTCCCCCTCCCTCTCTCGCCCTCTCCCTCTCTCTCATCCCTCTCTCTCTCTCTCTCTCGCCCACGCCCTCACTCTCATCCCCTTCCCTCTCTCACTCCCCCTCCCTCTCTCTCTCTCGCACCCTCCATCTCTCTCTTGTCCACCCTCACTCCCTCGCTCGCACGCCCCTCTCACTCTATCTCTTGCCCCTCCCTCTCTCGCCCCCTCCTTCTCTCTCTCTCTACCCCCCTCTCTCTCTCTCATCCGTCTCTCTCTCTCGCCCGTCTCTCTCTCTCTCGCACCCTCCCTCTCTCTCTCTCTCTCTCTCACAACCTCCATCTCTCTGTCTCTCGCCCCCTCTCTCCCCTTCTCTCACCCCCTCCCTCTCTCTCTCTCTTTCCCCCTCCCCTTTCTCTCCCGCCCCCTCCATTTCTCTCTCGCCCCTCTTTCGCTCTCTCTGGCCCCCTCCCTCTCTCTCTCACACCCTCTCTCTCTCGCCCCCTCCCTCTCTCTCTCGCCACCTCCCTCTCTCTCTCGCCCGCCTTCCTCTCTCTCTCACTCTCTCCCTCCCTCGCTCTCACCCTCTCCCTCTCTTTCTCACCCCATCCCTCTCTCGCTGTCACCCTCTCCCTCTTTCTCTCACCCCTTCCCTCTCTCTCACACCCATCCCTCTCTCTCACCCCCATCCCTCTCTCTCTCATCCCCTTCCTATCTCTCTCTTGCCCCCTCCCTCTCTCTCGCCTCCCTCGCTCTCTCTTTCTCGCCCTCCTCGGTGTCTCTCTCACGCTACCCTCCCACGCTCTCTCGTGCCTCTCAATCGATCTCTCGCACCTCCCTCTCTCTCTCTCACCCCTCTCTCACCCCCTCCCTCTTTCTCGTCCCTGTCTCTTTCTCGCCCACGCCCTCTCTCTCGTCCCTCTCCCTCTCTGTCCCGTCCCCCTCCCTCTCTTTCTCTCGTCCACATCCCTCTCTCTCTCGTCCCTCTCACGATCTCTCTCGCCCCCTCCCTCTCTCTCTCGTCCCTCTCACTCTCTCTCCCTCGTTCCCCCCCACCCTCTCTCTAGCCCCCTACCCTCTCTCTCTCTCTCTCTTCCCCTCCCACTTTCTCTCTCGTCCGTCTCCCCTCTCTCTCTCGTCACCTCTCTCTCTTTCTCGCCCCACTTCCATTCTCTCTCGCCCCCTCCTTCTCTCTCACTCCCTCTCTCTCTCTCGCTCCTCCCTCTCTCTCTCTCCTTCCCTCTCTCTCTCGCCCCTTCCCTCTCTCTCACCCCCTTCTCTCTCTCTCTCACCCCCTCGCTCTCTAACTTGCCCCCCTTCGTCTCTCTCTCTCTCGCTCTCTCCCTCCCTCGCTCGAACCCTATCACTCTCTCTCTCACCCCATCCCTCTCTCTCTCTCACCCCATCCCTCTCACTCTATCGTCCCCTTCCTCTCTCTCTGTCTCTCACAGCCTCCCTCTCTCTCTACCCCTCCCTCTCTCTCTCTCGCCCCCTCCCTCTCTCACCCCCTCCTACTCTCTCTCATCCCTCTCTCTCTCTCTCGCCCACTCCCTCTCTCGCTCACTCCCTCTCTCTCGCCCCCTGCCTCTCCCTCACTCGACCCCTCCCTCTCTCGCCCCCTCCCTCTCACGCGTCCCTCCCTCTCTCTCTCGCCCACGCCCTCTCTCTCATCCCCCTCCCTCTCTCACTCCAGCTCCCTCTCTCTCTCTCGCAACCTCCATCTCTATCTCATCCCCTCCCTCTCACTCTCTCTCTCGCCCTTTCCCTCTCCCTCTCGCCCCCTTCCCTCTCTCTCGTCCCTGTCTCTCTCTCGCCCACGCCCTGTCTCTCTCGTCCCTCTCTCTCTCTGTCCCATCCCCCTCCCCCTCTCTCTCTCATCCGCTTCCCTCTCCCTCTCGTTACCCTCCATCTCTCTCTTGCCCCCTCCCTCTCTCGCTCGCCCCATCCCTCGCTCGCCCGCCCCCTCTCTTGTCCCTCTCACTCTCTCTCTCGCCCCCTCCCTCTCTCTCTCTCGCCCCCTCCCTCTCTCTCTCTCACCCCCGCCATCTCACTTTCTCGCGCCGCCCCTCTCTCGCCCCCTCCCTTTCTCTCTCATCGCCCTTCCTCACACTCTCGCCCCTTCCCACTCTCGCTCTCACCCTTTCACTCTCTCTTTCTCACCCCATCCCTCTCTCTCTCGCCCCCTCCCTCTCTCTCGTCCCTCTCACTCTAACTCTCACCCCTCTCTCTCTCTCACCTCCTCCCTCCCCCTCTCTCGCCCCTCCCTCTCTCTCGTCCCTGTCTCTCTCTCGCCCACGCCCTCTCTCTCCCATCCCTCTCTCTCTCTGTCCCATCACCCTCCCTCTCTCTCTCGTCACCCTTCCTCTCTCTCTCGCCCCTCCTTCTCTCTCTCGCCCCCTCCCTCTCTCGCTCACCCCCTCCCTCTCTCACCCACTGTCTCTCGTCCCTCTCACTCTCTCACTCGCCCCCTCCCTCTCTCTCTCTCTTCCCTCTCTCTCTCCTTTGCCACCGCCCTCTCTCCAGCTCCCTACCCTCCCTCTCTCTCTCGTCCCCCTCCCACTTTCTCTCTCATCCGCATCACCTCTCTATCTCGTGCCCTCTCTCTCTTTCTCGCCCCATTTCTATTCTCTCTCGACCCCTCCTTGTCTCTCACTCCCTCTCTCTCTCTTCCCCTCCCTCTCTCTCTCTCCCCTTCCCTCTCTCTATCGCCCCTTCCCTCTCTCTCTTGCCCCCTTCTCTCACTCTCTCTCCGCCCCTCGCTCTCTTTCTCCCCACTTCCTCTCTCTCTCTCTCGCTCTCTCCCTCCCTGGCTCTCATCCTATCCCTCTCTCTCTCACCCCCATCCCTCTCTCTCTCTCACCCTCTCCCTCTCTCTTTCACCCCATCCCTCTCTCTCTCACCCTTCCCTCTCTCTCTCTCTCGTCCCCTTCCTCTCTCTCTCTCACCCCCTCCCTCTATATCGCCCTCCTCGGTCTCTCTCTCCTGCCCCCTCTCCCTTGCTCTCTCGTCCCTCTCACTCTATCTCTCGCCCCTCCCTCCCTCTCTCGCTCGCCCCTCCCTCTCTCTCTCTCTCTCTAGCTCTCCCTCTCTCTCTCTCTCGTCCCCTCCCGCTCTCGCCCCCTCCTTCCCTCTCTCGTCCCTCTCTCTCTAGCCACTCCCTCTCTCTCGCGCCCTCCCACTCCCTCTCTCTCCCCCTCCCTCTCTCGCCCTCTCCCTCTCTCTCATCCCTCTGTCTCTTCCTCGCCCACGCCCTCACTCTCATTCCCCTCCCCTCTCTCACTCCTCCCTCCCTCCCTCTCTCTTTCTCGCACCCTCCATCTCTCTCGCGCCCCCCTCACTCCCTTGCTCGCCCGCCCCTCTCACTCTATCTCTCGCCCTTCACTCTCTCTCTCGCCCCTCCCTCTCTCTCTCTACCTCTCTCCCTCTTGCCCCCTCCCTCTCTCAACCCCTCCTTCCTCTCTCTAGTCCATCTCTCTTGCCCACTCCCTCTCTCTCGCTCCCTGCCTCTCCTTCTCACTCGTCCCCTCCCTCTCTCTTGCACCCTCCCTCTCTCTCTCTCACACAGCTCCCTCTCTCTGTCTTCGCCCCCTCCCTCCCCTCTCTCGCCCCCTCCCTCTTCCTCTCGTCCCTCTCCGTCTCTCGCCCACTTCAACTCTCTTGCCCCCTGCCTCTCCCTCTCTCGCCCCCTCCCTCTCTCGTCCCCTCCCCCTCTCTCGTCCCTGTCTCTCTCGCACCCTCCCTCTCTCTCTCTCACACACACCCTGCCTCTCTCGGTCTCTCGCCCCCTCCCCTCCCCCTCACTCGCCCCCTCCCTCTCTCTCTCGTCCCTCTCTCTCTCTCGCCCACGCCCTCTCACTCTCATCCCCCTCCCTCTCTCTCTTTCGCCCCCTCCATCTCTCTCTCTCGCCCCTCTTTCACTCTCTCTCGCCCGCTCCCTCTCTCTCTCGCACCCTCTCTCTCTCGCCCCCTTCCCTCGTTCTCTCGCCCCCTCACTCTCTCTCTCGCCACCTTCCTCTCTCTCTCGCTCTCTCCCTCCATCGCTCTCACCCTCTCCCTCTCTCTCTCACCCCATCCCTCTCTCTCTCACCCCATCCCTCTCTCTCTCGTCCCCTTCCTATCTCTCTCTCGCCCCCTCCCTCTTTCTCGTCCCTGCCTCTCTCTCGCCCACGCCCTCTCTCTCTCGTCCGTCTCCCTCTCTGTCTCGTCCCCCTCCATCTCTCTCTCTCGTTCCCTTCCCTCGCTGTCTCGCCCCCTCTCACTCTCTATCTCGCCCTCTCCCTCTCTTGCTCGCCCCCTCCCTCTTTCGCTCGCCCCCCCCGTCTCTCGCCCACTCCCTCTCTCTCGTCCCCCTCTCCCTCGGTCGCCACCACCCTCTCTCTGGCCTCCTACTCTCTCTCTCCCTCTCTCTCTCTCTCTCTCTTCCCCCTCCCACTTTCTCTCTCGTCCGCCTCCCCTCTCTCTCTCGTCCCCTCTCTCTCTTTCTCGCCCCACTTCCATTCTCTCTTGGCCCCTCCTTCTCTCTCACTCCCTCTCCCTCTCCCCCCTTCTCTCTCCGTCTCGCCCCTTCCCTCTCTCTCTCGCCCCTTCCCTCTCTCTCTCGCCCCCTTCTCTCTCTCTCACCCCCTCGCTCTCTCTCTTGCCCCCCTTCCTCTCTCTCTCTCGCTCTCTCCCTCCCTTGCACTAACCCTATCCCTCTCTCTCTCACCCCCTCCCTCCCTCGCTCTCACCCCATTCCTCTCTTTCTCACCACATCCCTCTCGCTCTCATCCCTTCCCTCTCTCTCTCGCCCCTTCCCTCTCTCTCTCACCCCCTTTCCGCTCTCTCGCCCCCTCGCTCTCTCTCACCCCCTTCCTCGATCTCTCGATCTCTCCCTCGCTCGCTCTCTCCCTCTCCCTCTCTTTCTCACCCCATCGCTCTCTCTCTCACCCCATCCCTCTCTCTCTTGTCCCCTTCCTCTCTCTCTCTACACCCCCTCCCTCTCTCCCGCCCTCCTCCGTCTCTCTCTCTCGCACCACTCCCTCGCTCTCTCGTCCCTCTCTCTCTCTAGCCCGCTCCCTCTCTCTCGCCCCGTGCCTCCCCCTCTCTCTCCCCCTCCCTCTCTCGCCCTCTCCCTCTCTCTCATCCCTCTCTCTCTCTCTCTCTCGCCCACGCCCTCACTCTCATCCCCTTCCCTCTCTCACTTCCCCTCCCTCTCTCTCTCTCGCACCCTCCATCTCTCTCTTGTCCACCCTCACTCCCTCGCTCGCACGCCCCTCTCACTCTATCTCTTGCCCCTCCCTCTCTCGCCCCCTCCTTCTCTCTCTCTCTACCCCCCTCTCTCTCTCATCCGTCTCTCTCTCTCGCCCGTCTCTCTCTCTCTCGCACCCTCCCTCTCTCTCTCTCTCTCTCTCACAACCTCCATCTCTCTGTCTCTCGCCCCCTCTCTCCCCTTCTCTCACCCCCTCCCTCTCTCTCTCTCTTTCCCCCTCCCCTTTCTCTCCCGCCCCCTCCATTTCTCTCTCGCCCCTCTTTCACTCTCTCTGGCCCCCTCCCTCTCTCTCTCACACCCTCTCTCTCTCGCCCCCTCCCTCTCTCTCTCGCCACCTCCCTCTCTCTCTCGCCCGCCTTCCTCTCTCTCTCACTCTCTCCCTCCCTCGCTCTCACCCTCTCCCTCTCTTTCTCACCCCATCCCTCTCTCGCTGTCACCCTCTCCCTCTTTCTCTCACCCCTTCCCTCTCTCTCACACCCATCCCTCTCTCTCACCCCCATCCCTCTCTCTCTCATCCCCTTCCTATCTCTCTCTTGCCCACTCCCTCTCTCTCGCCTCCCTCGCTCTCTCTTTCTCGCCCTCCTCGGTGTCTCTCTCACGCTACCCTCCCACGCTCTCTCGTGCCTCTCAATCGATCTCTCGCACCTCCCTCTCTCTCTCTCACCCCTCTCTCACCCCCTCCCTCTTTCTCGTCCCTGTCTCTTTCTCGCCCACGCCCTCTCTCTCGTCCCTCTCCCTCTCTGTCCCGTCCCCCTCCCTCTCTTTCTCTCGTCCACATCCCTCTCTCTCTCGTCCCTCTCACGATCTCTCTCGCCCCCTCCCTCTCTCTCTCGTCCCTCTCACTCTCTCTCCCTCGTTCCCCCCCACCCTCTCTCTAGCCCCCTACCCTCTCTCTCTCTCTCTCTTTCCCCTCCCACTTTCTCTCTCGTCCGTCTCCCCTCTCTCTCTCGTCACCTCTCTCTCTTTCTCGCCCCACTTCCATTCTCTCTCGCCCCCTCCTTCTCTCTCACTCCCTCTCTCTCTCTCGCTCCTCCCTCTCTCTCTCTCCTTCCCTCTCTCTCTCGCCCCCTTCTCTCTCTCTCTCACCCCCTCGCTCTCTAACTTGCCCCCCTTCGTCTCTCTCTCTCGCTCTCTCCCTCCCTCGCTCGAACCCTATCACTCTCTCTCTCACCCCATCCCTCTCTCTCTCTCACCCCATCCCTCTCACTCTATCGTCCCCTTCCTCTCTCTCTCTCTCTCACAGCCTCCCTCTCTCTCTACCCCTCCCTCTCTCTCTCTCGCCCCCTCCCTCTCTCACCCCCTCCTACTCTCTCTCATCCCTCTCTCTCTCTCTCGCCCACTCCCTCTCTCGCTCACTCCCTCTCTCTCGCCCCCTGCCTCTCCCTCACTCGACCCCTCCCTCTCTCGCCCCCTCCCTCTCACGCGTCCCTCCCTCTCTCTCTCGCCCACGCCCTCTCTCTCATCCCCCTCCCTCTCTCACTCCAGCTCCCTCTCTCTCTCTCGCAACCTCCATCTCTATCTCATCCCCTCCCTCTCACTCTCTCTCTCGCCCTTTCCCTCTCCCTCTCGCCCCCTTCCCTCTCTCTCGTCCCTGTCTCTCTCTCGCCCACGCCCTGTCTCTCTCGTCCCTCTCTCTCTCTGTCCCATCCCCCTCCCCCTCTCTCTCTCATCCGCTTCCCTCTCTCTCTCGTTACCCTCCATCTCTCTCTCGCCCCCTCCCTCTCTCGCTCGCCCCATCCCTCGCTCGCCCGCCCCCTCTCTTGTCCCTCTCACTCTCTCTCTCGCCCCCTCCCTCTCTCTCTCTCGCCCCCTCCCTCTCTCTCTCTCACCCCCGCCATCTCACTTTCTCGCGCCGCCCCTCTCTCGCCCCCTCCCTTTCTCTCTCATCGCCCTTCCTCACACTCTCGCTCCTTCCCACTCTCGCTCTCACCCTTTCACTCTCTCTTTCTCACCCCATCCCTCTCTCTCTCGCCCCCTCCCTCTCTCTCGTCCCTCTCACTCTAACTCTCACCCCTCTCTCTCTCTCACCTCCTCCCTCCCCCTCTCTCGCCCCTCCCTCTCTCTCGTCCCTGTCTCTCTCTCGCCCACGCCCTCTCTCTCCCATCCCTCTCTCTCTCTGTCCCATCACCCTCCCTCTCTCTCTCGTCACCCTTCCTCTCTCTCTCGCCCCTCCTTCTCTCTCTCGCCCCCTCCCTCTCTCGCTCGCCCCCTCCCTCTCTCACCCACTGTCTCTCGTCCCTCTCACTCTCTCACTCGCCCCCTCCCTCTCTCTCTCTCTTCCCTCTCTCTCTCCTTTGCCACCGCCCTCTCTCCAGCTCCCTACCCTCCCTCTCTCTCTCGTCCCCCTCCCACTTTCTCTCTCATCCGCATCACCTCTCTATCTCGTGCCCTCTCTCTCTTTCTCGCCCCATTTCTATTCTCTCTCGACCCCTCCTTGTCTCTCACTCCCTCTCTCTCTCTTCCCCTCCCTCTCTCTCTCTCCCCTTCCCTCTCTCTATCGCCCCTTCCCTCTCTCTCTTGCCCCCTTCTCTCACTCTCTCTCCGCCCCTCGCTCTCTTTCTCCCCACTTCCTCACTCTCTCTCTCGCTCTTTCCCTCCCTGGCTCTCATCCTATCCCTCTCTCTCTCACCCCATCCCTCTCTCTCTCTCACCCTCTCCCTCTCTCTTTCACCCCATCCCTCTCTCTCTCACCCCTTCCCTCTCTCTCTCTCTCGTCCCCTTCCTCTCTCTCTCTCACCCCCTCCCTCTATATCGCCCTCCTCGGTCTCTCTCTCCTGCCCCCTCTCCCTTGCTCTCTCGTCCCTCTCACTCTATCTCTCGCCCCTCCCTCCCTCTCTCGCTCGCCCCTCCCTCTCTCTCTCTCTCTCTAGCTCTCCCTCTCTCTCTCTCTCGTCCCCTCCCGCTCTCGCCCCCTCCTTCCCTCTCTCGTCCCTCTCTCTCTAGCCCACTCCCTCTCTCTCGCGCCCTCCCACTCCCTCTCTCTCCCCCTCCCTCTCTCGCCCTCTCCCTCTCTCTCATCCCTCTGTCTCTTTCTCGCCCACGCCCTCACTCTCATTCCCCTCCCTCTCTCACTCCTCCCTCCCTCCCTCTCTCTTTCTCGCACCCTCCATCTCTCTCGCGCCCCCCTCACTCCCTTGCTCGCCCGCCCCTCTCACTCTATCTCTCGCCCTTCACTCTCTCTCTCGCCCCTCCCTCTCTCTCTCTACCTCTCTCCCTCTTGCCCCCTCCCTCTCTCAACCCCTCCTTCTCTCTCTAGTCCATCTCTCTTGCCCACTCCCTCTCTCTCGCTCCCTGCCTCTCCTTCTCACTCGTCCCTCCCTCTCTCTTGCACCCTCCCTCTCTCTCTCTCACACGCTCCCTCTCTCTGTCTTCGCCCCCTCCCTCCCCCTCTCTCGCCCCCTCCCTCTCCCTCTCGTCCCTCTCCGTCTCTCGCCCACTTCAACTCTCTTGCCCCCTGCCTCTCCCTCTCTCGCCCCCTCCCTCTCTCGTCCCCTCCCCCTCTCTCGTCCCTGTCTCTCTCGCACCCTCCCTCTCTCTCTCTCACACACACCCTGCCTCTCTCGGTCTCTCGCCCCCTCCCTCCCCCTCACTCGCCCCCTCCCTCTCTCTCTCGTCCCTCTCTCTCTCTCGCCCACGCCCTCTCACTCTCATCCCCCTCCCTCTCTCTCTTTCGCCCCCTCCATCTCTCTCTCTCGCCCCTCTTTCACTCTCTCTCGCCCGCTCCCTCTCTCTCTCGCACCCTCTCTCTCTCGCCCCCTTCCCTCGTTCTCTCGCCCCCTCACTCTCTCTCTCGCCACCTTCCTCTCTCTCTCGCTCTCTCCCTCCATCGCTCTCACCCTCTCCCTCTCTCTCTCACCCCATCCCTCTCTCTCTCACCCCATCCCTCTCTCTCTCGTCCCCTTCCTATCTCTCTCTCGCCCCCTCCCTCTTTCTCGTCCCTGCCTCTCTCTCGCCCACGCCCTCTCTCTCTCGTCCGTCTCCCTCTCTGTCTCGTCCCCCTCCATCTCTCTCTCTCGTTCCCTTCCCTCGCTGTCTCGCCCCCTCTCACTCTCTATCTCGCCCTCTCCCTCTCTTGCTCGCCCCCTCCCTCTTTCGCTCGCCCCCCCCGTCTCTCGCCCACTCCCTCTCTCTCGTCCCCCTCTCCCTCGGTCGCCACCACCCTCTCTCTGGCCTCCTACTCTCTCTCTCCCTCTCTCTCTCTCTCTCTCTTCCCCCTCCCACTTTCTCTCTCGTCCGCCTCCCCTCTCTCTCTCGTCCCCTCTCTCTCTTTCTCGCCCCACTTCCATTCTCTCTTGGCCCCTCCTTCTCTCTCACTCCCTCTCCCTCTCCCCCCTTCTCTCTCCGTCTCGCCCCTTCCCTCTCTCTCTCGCCCCTTCCCTCTCTCTCTCGCCCCCTTCTCTCTCTCTCACCCCCTCGCTCTCTCTCTTGCCCCCCTTCCTCTCTCTCTCTCGCTCTCTCCCTCCCTTGCACTAACCCTATCCCTCTCTCTCTCACCCCCTCCCTCCCTCGCTCTCACCCCATTCCTCTCTTTCTCACCACATCCCTCTCGCTCTCATCCCTTCCCTCTCTCTCTCGCCCCTTCCCTCTCTCTCTCACCCCCTTTCCGCTCTCTCGCCCCCTCGCTCTCTCTCACCCCCTTCCTCGATCTCTCGATCTCTCCCTCGCTCGCTCTCTCCCTCTCCCTCTCTTTCTCACCCCATCGCTCTCTCTCTCACCCCATCCCTCTCTCTCTTGTCCCCTTCCTCTCTCTCTCTACACCCGCTCCCTCTCTCCCGCCCTCCTCCGTCTCTCTCTCTCGCACCACTCCCTCGCTCTCTCGTCCCTCTCTCTCTCTAGCCCGCTCCCTCTCTCTCGCCCCGTGCCTCCCCCTCTCTCTCCCCCTCCCTCTCTCGCCCTCTCCCTCTCTCTCATCCCTCTCTCTCTCTCTCTCTCGCCCACGCCCTCACTCTCATCCCCTTCCCTCTCTCACTTCCCCTCCCTCTCTCTCTCTCGCACCCTCCATCTCTCTCTTGTCCACCCTCACTCCCTCGCTCGCACGCCCCTCTCACTCTATCTCTTGCCCCTCCCTCTCTCGCCCCCTCCTTCTCTCTCTCTCTACCCCCCTCTCTCTCTCATCCGTCTCTCTCTCTCGCCCGTCTCTCTCTCTCTCGCACCCTCCCTCTCTCTCTCTCTCTCTCTCACAACCTCCATCTCTCTGTCTCTCGCCCCCTCTCTCCCCTTCTCTCACCCCCTCCCTCTCTCTCTCTCTTTCCCCCTCCCCTTTCTCTCCCGCCCCCTCCATTTCTCTCTCGCCCCTCTTTCACTCTCTCTGGCCCCCTCCCTCTCTCTCTCACACCCTCTCTCTCTCGCCCCCTCCCTCTCTCTCTCGCCACCTCCCTCTCTCTCTCGCCCGCCTTCCTCTCTCTCTCACTCTCTCCCTCCCTCGCTCTCACCCTCTCCCTCTCTTTCTCACCCCATCCCTCTCTCGCTGTCACCCTCTCCCTCTTTCTCTCACCCCTTCCCTCTCTCTCACACCCATCCCTCTCTCTCACCCCCATCCCTCTCTCTCTCATCCCCTTCCTATCTCTCTCTTGCCCCCTCCCTCTCTCTCGCCTCCCTCGCTCTCTCTTTCTCGCCCTCCTCGGTGTCTCTCTCACGCTACCCTCCCACGCTCTCTCGTGCCTCTCAATCGATCTCTCGCACCTCCCTCTCTCTCTCTCACCCCTCTCTCACCCCCTCCCTCTTTCTCGTCCCTGTCTCTTTCTCGCCCACGCCCTCTCTCTCGTCCCTCTCCCTCTCTGTCCCGTCCCCCTCCCTCTCTTTCTCTCGTCCACATCCCTCTCTCTCTCGTCCCTCTCACGATCTCTCTCGCCCCCTCCCTCTCTCTCTCGTCCCTCTCACTCTCTCTCCCTCGTTCCCCCCCACCCTCTCTCTAGCCCCCTACCCTCTCTCTCTCTCTCTCTTTCCCCTCCCACTTTCTCTCTCGTCCGTCTCCCCTCTCTCTCTCGTCACCTCTCTCTCTTTCTCGCCCCACTTCCATTCTCTCTCGCCCCCTCCTTCTCTCTCACTCCCTCTCTCTCTCTCGCTCCTCCCTCTCTCTCTCTCCTTCCCTCTCTCTCTCGCCCCTTCCCTCTCTCTCACCCCCTTCTCTCTCTCTCTCACCCCCTCGCTCTCTAACTTGCCCCCCTTCGTCTCTCTCTCTCGCTCTCTCCCTCCCTCGCTCGAACCCTATCACTCTCTCTCTCACCCCATCCCTCTCTCTCTCTCACCCCATCCCTCTCACTCTATCGTCCCCTTCCTCTCTCTCTCTCTCTCACAGCCTCCCTCTCTCTCTACCCCTCCCTCTCTCTCTCTCGCCCCCTCCCTCTCTCACCCCCTCCTACTCTCTCTCATCCCTCTCTCTCTCTCTCGCCCACTCCCTCTCTCGCTCACTCCCTCTCTCTCGCCCCCTGCCTCTCCCTCACTCGACCCCTCCCTCTCTCGCCCCCTCCCTCTCACGCGTCCCTCCCTCTCTCTCTCGCCCACGCCCTCTCTCTCATCCCCCTCCCTCTCTCACTCCAGCTCCCTCTCTCTCTCTCGCAACCTCCATCTCTATCTCATCCCCTCCCTCTCACTCTCTCTCTCGCCCTTTCCCTCTCCCTCTCGCCCCCTTCCCTCTCTCTCGTCCCTGTCTCTCTCTCGCCCACGCCCTGTCTCTCTCGTCCCTCTCTCTCTCTGTCCCATCCCCCTCCCCCTCTCTCTCTCATCCGCTTCCCTCTCTCTCTCGTTACCCTCCATCTCTCTCTCGCCCCCTCCCTCTCTCGCTCGCCCCATCCCTCGCTCGCCCGCCCCCTCTCTTGTCCCTCTCACTCTCTCTCTCGCCCCCTCCCTCTCTCTCTCTCGCCCCCTCCCTCTCTCTCTCTCACCCCCGCCATCTCACTTTCTCGCGCCGCCCCTCTCTCGCCCCCTCCCTTTCTCTCTCATCGCCCTTCCTCACACTCTCGCTCCTTCCCACTCTCGCTCTCACCCTTTCACTCTCTCTTTCTCACCCCATCCCTCTCTCTCTCGCCCCCTCCCTCTCTCTCGTCCCTCTCACTCTAACTCTCACCCCTCTCTCTCTCTCACCTCCTCCCTCCCCCTCTCTCGCCCCTCCCTCTCTCTCGTCCCTGTCTCTCTCTCGCCCACGCCCTCTCTCTCCCATCCCTCTCTCTCTCTGTCCCATCACCCTCCCTCTCTCTCTCGTCACCCTTCCTCTCTCTCTCGCCCCTCCTTCTCTCTCTCGCCCCCTCCCTCTCTCGCTCGCCCCCTCCCTCTCTCACCCACTGTCTCTCGTCCCTCTCACTCTCTCACTCGCCCCCTCCCTCTCTCTCTCTCTTCCCTCTCTCTCTCCTTTGCCACCGCCCTGTCTCCAGCTCCCTACCCTCCCTCTCTCTCTCGTCCCCCTCCCACTTTCTCTCTCATCCGCATCACCTCTCTATCTCGTGCCCTCTCTCTCTTTCTCGCCCCATTTCTATTCTCTCTCGACCCCTCCTTGTCTCTCACTCCCTCTCTCTCTCTTCCCCTCCCTCTCTCTCTCTCCCCTTCCCTCTCTCTATCGCCCCTTCCCTCTCTCTCTTGCCCCCTTCTCTCACTCTCTCTCCGCCCCTCGCTCTCTTTCTCCCCACTTCCTCACTCTCTCTCTCGCTCTCTCCCTCCCTGGCTCTCATCCTATCCCTCTCTCTCTCACCCCATCCCTCTCTCTCTCTCACCCTCTCCCTCTCTCTTTCACCCCATCCCTCTCTCTCTCACCCCTTCCCTCTCTCTCTCTCTCGTCCCCTTCCTCTCTCTCTCTCACCCCCTCCCTCTATATCGCCCTCCTCGGTCTCTCTCTCCTGCCCCCTCTCCCTTGCTCTCTCGTCCCTCTCACTCTATCTCTCGCCCCTCCCTCCCTCTCTCGCTCGCCCCTCCCTCTCTCTCTCTCTCTCTAGCTCTCCCTCTCTCTCTCTCTCGTCCCCTCCCGCTCTCGCCCCCTCCTTCCCTCTCTCGTCCCTCTCTCTCTAGCCCACTCCCTCTCTCTCGCGCCCTCCCACTCCCTCTCTCTCCCCCTCCCTCTCTCGCCCTCTCCCTCTCTCTCATCCCTCTGTCTCTTTCTCGCCCACGCCCTCACTCTCATTCCCCTCCCTCTCTCACTCCTCCCTCCCTCCCTCTCTCTTTCTCGCACCCTCCATCTCTCTCGCGCCCCCCTCACTCCCTTGCTCGCCCGCCCCTCTCACTCTATCTCTCGCCCTTCACTCTCTCTCTCGCCCCTCCCTCCCTCTCTCTCTACCTCTCTCCCTCTTGCCCCCTCCCTCTCTCAACCCCTCCTTCTCTCTCTAGTCCATCTCTCTTGCCCACTCCCTCTCTCTCGCTCCCTGCCTCTCCTTCTCACTCGTCCCTCCCTCTCTCTTGCACCCTCCCTCTCTCTCTCTCACACGCTCCCTCTCTCTGTCTTCGCCCCCTCCCTCCCCCTCTCTCGCCCCCTCCCTCTCCCTCTCGTCCCTCTCCGTCTCTCGCCCACTTCAACTCTCTTGCCCCCTGCCTCTCCCTCTCTCGCCCCCTCCCTCTCTCGTCCCCTCCCCCTCTCTCGTCCCTGTCTCTCTCGCACCCTCCCTCTCTCTCTCTCACACACACCCTGCCTCTCTCGGTCTCTCGCCCCCTCCCTCCCCCTCACTCGCCCCCTCCCTCTCTCTCTCGTCCCTCTCTCTCTCTCGCCCACGCCCTCTCACTCTCATCCCCCTCCCTCTCTCTCTTTCGCCCCCTCCATCTCTCTCTCTCGCCCCTCTTTCACTCTCTCTCGCCCGCTCCCTCTCTCTCTCGCACCCTCTCTCTCTCGCCCCCTTCCCTCGTTCTCTCGCCCCCTCACTCTCTCTCTCGCCACCTTCCTCTCTCTCTCGCTCTTTCCCTCCATCGCTCTCACCCTCTCCCTCTCTCTCTCACCCCATCCCTCTCTCTCTCACCCCATCCCTCTCTCTCTCGTCCCCTTCCTATCTCTCTCTCGCCCCCTCCCTCTTTCTCGTCCCTGCCTCTCTCTCGCCCACGCCCTCTCTCTCTCGTCCGTCTCCCTCTCTGTCTCGTCCCCCTCCATCTCTCTCTCTCGTTCCCTTCCCTCGCTGTCTCGCCCCCTCTCACTCTCTCTCTCGCCCTCTCACTCTCTATCTCGCCCTCTCCCTCTCTTGCTCGCCCCCTCCCTCTTTCGCTCGCCCCCCCCCCCGTCTCTCGCCCACTCCCTCTCTCTCGTCCCCCTCTCCCTCGGTCGCCACCACCCTCTCTCTGGCCTCCTACTCTCTCTCTCCCTCTCTCTCTCTCTCTCTTCCCCCTCCCACTTTCTCTCTCGTCCGCCTCCCCTCTCTCTCTCGTCCCCTCTCTCTCTTTCTCGCCCCACTTCCATTCTCTCTTGGCCCCTCCTTCTCTCTCACTCCCTCTCCCTCTCCCCCCTTCCCTCTCCGTCTCGCCCCTTCCCTCTCTCTCTCGCCCCTTCCCTCTCTCTCTCGCCCCCTTCTCTCTCTCTCACCCCCTCGCTCTCTCTCTTGCCCCCCTTCCTCTCTCTCTCTCGCTCTCTCCCTCCCTTGCTCTAACCCTATCCCTCTCTCTCTCACCCCCTCCCTCCCTCGCTCTCACCCCATTCCTCTCTTTCTCACCACATCCCTCTCGCTCTCATCCCTTCCCTCTCTCTCTCGCCCCTTCCCTCTCTCTCTCACCCCCTTTCCGCTCTCTCGCCCCCTCGCTCTCTCTCACCCCCTTCCTCGATCTCTCGATCTCTCCCTCGCTCGCTCTCTCCCTCTCCCTCTCTTTCTCACCCCATCGCTCTCTCTCTCACCCCATCCCTCTCTCTCTTGTCCCCTTCCTCTCTCTCTCTACACCCCCTCCCTCTCTCCCGCCCTCCTCCATCTCTCTCTCTCGCACCACTCCCTCGCTCTCTCGTCCCTCTCTCTCTCGAGCCCGCTCCATCTCTCTCGCCCCGTGCCTCCCCCTCTCTCTCCCCCTCCCTCTCTCGCCCTCTCCCTCTCTCTCATCCCTCTCTCTCTCTCTCTCTCGCCCACGCCCTCGCTCTCATCCCCTTCCCTCTCTCACTCCCCCCTCCCTCTCTCTCTCTCGCACCCTCCATCTCTCTCTTGTCCACCCTCACTCCCTCGCTCGCACGCCCCTCTCACTCTATCTCTTGCCCCTCCCTCTCTCGCCCCCTCCTTCTCTCTCTCTCTACCCCCCTCTCTCTCTCATCCGTCTCTCTCTCTCGCCCGTCTCTCTCTCTCTCGCACCCTCCCTCTCTCTCTCTCTCTCTCTCACAACCTCCATCTCTCTGTCTCTCGCCCCCTCTCTCCCCTTCTCTCACCCCCTCCCTCTCTCTCTCTCTTTCCCCCTCCCCTTTCTCTCCCGCCCCCTCCATTTCTCTCTCGCCCCTCTTTCACTCTCTCTGGCCCCCTCCCTCTCTCTCTCACACCCTCTCTCTCTCGCCCCCTCCCTCTCTCTCTCGCCACCTCCCTCTCTCTCTCGCCCGCCTTCCTCTCTCTCTCACTCTCTCCCTCCCTCGCTCTCACCCTCTCCCTCTCTTTCTCACCCCATCCCTCTCTCGCTGTCACCCTCTCCCTCTTTCTCTCACCCCTTCCCTCTCTCTCACACCCATCCCTCTCTCTCACCCCCATCCCTCTCTCTCTCATCCCCTTCCTATCTCTCTCTTGGCCCCTCCCTCTCTCTCGCCCCCCTCGCTCTCTCTTTCTCGCCCTCCTCGGTGTCTCTCTCACGCTACCCTCCCACGCTCTCTCGTGCCTCTCAATCGATCTCTCGCACCTCCCTCTCTCTCCCTCCCCTCCCTCTCTCTCTACCCCTCCCTCTCTCACTCTCACTCTCGCCCACTCCATCTCCCTCTCTCACCCCCTCCCTCTCTCGCCCCCTCCCTCTCTTGCTCGTCTCTCTCTCTCTCATCCACTGCCTCTCTCTGGGCCCCTGCCTCTCCCTCTCTCGCCCCCTCCCTCTATCACCACCACCATCTCTCTCATCCCTCTCTCTCTCACCCACGTCCTCACTCCCCCCTCCCTCTCTCTCTCGCACGCTCCCTCTCTCTGTTTCATCCCCTTCCTCTCTCTCTAGTCCACACCTCTCCCCCATCTCACCCACATCTCTCTTGGCACCCCCTCGCCCCCCTTCCTCGCTCTCTCGCCCCGCTCAGTCTCTCGTCCCCGTCCCTCTCTATCTCACCCCCTCCCTCTCTCTCTCTCTCGCACACTCCATTTCTCTCTCGGCCCCCCACCCTCTCTCTCTCCTATCCCCACTCTCTCTCTCTCTCACCCCTCCCTCTCTCTCTCTTGCCCCTCCCTCTCTCTGTCTCACTCCCCTCCCTCCCTTCTCGCCCAATCCCTCTCTCTCTCTCGCACACTCCCTCTCTCTCTTGCCCGCCCACGCTCTCTCTTTCACCCTCTCTCTCCCCCTCCCTCCCTCTCTCTCGCCCCTCCCTCTCTCTCTCTTGTTTCCCTCCCTCTCTCTCTCTCTCTCGTGCCCCTCCCTCTCACTCTCTCGTGCCCCTCCCTCTCTCTATCTCTCTCCCCCCTGTCTCTCGCTCCCTCACCTCTTTCGCCCACGCCCTCTGCTTCTCGTTCCTCTCCCTCTCGGTCACGCCCCCCTCCCTCTCCCTCTCTTGCCCCCTCCCCCTGCCCTCTCTCTTGACCCCAACCCTCTCTCTCTCGACCTCTGCTTCTCTCTCTCTGATCCCCTCCCTCTCTCTCTCGCCCCTTCCGCTCTCTCTCACCCCTCCCGCTCTCTCTCTCTCTCTTCCACTCCCTCTTGCCCCCTCCCTCCCTCTTTCTCGTCCCCTACCCGACTCTCTCTCGCAGCCTACCTCTCCCTCACTCTCTCGCCCACCTCCCTCTCTCTCTTGTCCCTCTCTCTGTCTCGCCTCTGCTCCCTCTGTCACTTGTTCCCCGCCCTCTCTCTCTCATTCCCATCCCTCTCTCTCGTCCGCCTCCGTCTCTTTCTTATCCTCCTCCCACTCTCTCTCTCGGCCCTCCCTCTTTCTCGTCCTGTCTCTTTCTCGCCCACGCCCTCTCCATCTCGTCCCTCTCCCTCTCTGTCCCGTCACTCACCCTCTCTTTCTCTCGTCCCCTTCCCTCTCACTCTTGCCCCCTCTCTCTCTTTCTCGCCCCCTCCCTCTCTCTCTCGTCCCTCTCACTCTCTCTCTCGCCCCCTCCCTCTCTCTCTCTCGTCCCTCTCACTCTCTCTCTCGCCCCCTCCCTCTCTCTCTCGTCCCTCTCACCGTCTCTCTAGACCCCTACCTCCTCTCTCTCTCTTTCTTCCCCCTCCCACTTTCTCTCTCGTCCGCCTCCCCTCTCTCTCTCATCCCCTCTCTCTCTTTCTCGCCCCACTTCCATTCTCTCTCGCCCCCTTCTTCTCTCTCACTCCCTCTCTCTCTCTCGCTCCTCCCTCTCTCTCTCGCCCCCTTCTCTCTCTCTCTCAGTCCCTCGCTCTCTCTTGCCCCCTTCCCCTCTCTCTGTCGCTCTCTCCCTCTCTCTCTCTCACCCTATCACCCTCGCTCTCACCCCATCCCACTCTCGCTCTCACCCTCTCCCTCTCTCTCTCACCCCATCCCTCTCTCTCTCACCCCATCCCTCTCACTCTATCGTCCCCTTCCTCTCTCTCTCTCACCCCTCCCTCTCTCTCTACCCCTGCCTCTCTCTCTCTCGCCCCGTCCCTCTCTCACCACCTCCTTCTCTCTCTCGTCCCCCTCTCTCTCTCTCACACGCTCCCTCTCTCTGTCTTCGCCCCCTCCCTCCCCCTCTCTCGCCCCCTCCCTCTCCCTCTCGTCCCTCTCTGTCTCTCGCCCACTTCAACTCTCTCGCCCCCTGCCTCTCCCTCTCTCGCCCCCTCCCTCTCTCGCCCCCTCCCTCTCTCTCGTCCCCTCCCTGTCTCTCGTCCCTCTCTCTCTCGCACCCTCCCTCTCTCTCTCACACACACCCTGCCTCTCTCGGTTTCTCGCCCCCTCCCTCCCCCTCACTCGCCCCCTCCCTCTCTCTCTCGTCCCTCTCTCTCTCTCGCCCACGCCCTCTCACTCTCATCCCCCTCCCTCTCCCTCTCTCGCCCCCTCCATCTCTCTCTCGCCCCTCTTTCACTCACTCTCATCGCCCTCCCTCTCTCTCTCTCGCACCCTTCCCTCTCACTCTCGCCCCCTCACTCTCTCTCTCGCCCCCTTCCTCTCTCTCTCGCTCTCTCCATCCCTCGCTCTCACCCTCTCCCTCTCTTTCTCACCCCATCCCTCTCTCGCTCTCACCCTCTCCCTCTCTCTCTCACCCCATCCCTCTCTCTCTGACCCCATCCCTCTCTCTCTCGACCCCTTCCTATCTCTCTCTCGCCCCCTCCCTCTTTCTCGTCCCTGCCTCTCTCTCGCCCACGCCATCTCTCTCTCGTCCAACTCCCTCTCTGTCTCGTCCCCCTCCATCTCTCTCTCTCGTTCCCTTCCCTCTCTGTCTCGCCCCCTCTCTCTCTCTCGCCCCCCCACTCTCTATCTCGCCCTCTCCCTCTCTTGCTCGCCCTCCCTGTCTCTCGTCCCTCTCACTCTCTCTCTCGTCCCTCTCTCTCTCTCTCTCACCACCTCCCTCTCTCACTCGCCCCCGCCCTCTCTCTCTCGCCCCCTCACGCTTTCGTTCGCCCCCCCGTCTCTCGCCACCTCCCTCTCTCTCGTCACCCTCTCCCTCGTTCGCCACCACCCTCTCTCTAGCCCCCTACCCTCTCTCTCTCTCTCTCTTCCCCCTCCCACTTTCACTCTCGTCCGCCTCCCCTCTCTCTCTCGTCCCCTCTCTCTCTTTCTCGCCCCACTTCCATTCTCTCTTGGCCCCTCCTTCTCTCTCACTCCCTCTCCCTCTCCCCCCTTCCCTCTCCGTCTCGCCCCTTCCCTGTCTCTCTCGCCTCTTCCCTCTCTCTCTCGGCCCCTTCTCTCTCTCTCACCCCCTCGCTCTCTCTTGCCCCCCTTCCTCTCTCTCTCTCGCTCTCTCCCTCCCTTGCTCTCACCCTATCCCTCTCTCTCTCACCCCCTCCCTTCCTCGCTCTCACCCCATCCCTCTCTTTCTCACCCCATCCCTCTCTTTCTCATCCCTTCTCTCTCTCTCTCGCCCCTTCCCTCTCTCTCTCACCCCCTTTCCGCGCTCTCGCCCCCTTGGTCTCTCTCACCCCCTTCCTCGATCTCTCGATCTCTCCCTCGCTCGCTCTCACCCTCTCCCTCTCTTTCTCACCCCATCCCTCTCTCTCTCACCCCATTGTAGGGGGTAGTGTAATTTTTAAACTGTTAGCTGCCTTTTAGTCTTTTCTACCTCATAGTAAACGCAAGCAGACACTCGAAACTGTTGCCTGACCTCCCCCACGTTTATATGAATGAAACAGTTGTAACAGCTTTCCTCGATAGTTGAGAGACCGCCCTTAACCACAGTTGTACAACATCATCCATATAAGGGAAGAACGGGAAGCTCAAACACTGATTGGCCAAGTGAATAACAAAATAATCGCAGGCACCAGAACCCAAATAAGGAAAACAGTGGGGAATCCTAGCACTAGTTGGTCAAGGCAGCAGTAGTTGACCCAGCCCACATATACATGTATATAATGTGTGGAGATTACTATGCTTGTGTGTGTGTACCTTTGGGAACAGCACCCGACTTTGCAAAGTTGAATGAAAAAGTTTTGGACAGACTGCTCCGTGTCTTTGTTCCTGGGAAGGGAAATAAAAAGTGCCGGAGATGGGGCTGGACAGCCACTTATCTCGCACAATTGGGGGCTCCTCCGGGATGAAATAATTATTGCCCGGGGGGGGGGGGGGGCAGTCTCTTCAGCTCACGGATCAAGCCTGATTACAACAAAGACGCGTCTAGTATATATTTATATTTCTCACTTATCAGCTTGGTCCGTTGGCCGTCGGCCAAGAGAGGATGTGACCCGGCTCATTTAAACATAATTTTGAATCCTGGAAAAGGAACACACGGACGAGTGCTGGGACGACCGGTTAGTGACTATACACGGGGGTACACACATTTAAAAAGGCCAGACAACTCCGTGCAAAGATCAAGGTAAGAGATTCTTTTGTTCTTCCTTGTTGGCCGCGTGGTTTTGACGGTCATCTGTGAAAACGCATTGGGCGTTTAAGGCCAGGACTGAAGATAAACCACGGGAAATTGTGGTTTTGACGGTCATCTGTGAAAACGCTTTGGGCGTTTAAGACCAGGACCGAAGATAAACCATGGGAAATCAGACTTCTAAGGAAAAGTCAGGGAAGACTGCAAATGGGAAAGAAATACCACCCGATAGTCCATTAGGTCGGAAGTTAAGTCTATGGACGGACAGTAGTAGAACGAAGGACTTAAAGAAAGAGACCATGATAAAATATTGTTGTTTTATATGGACCAAAGAACCTATCCGCGCCCCCTCGGTAGTTTGGCCCGAGTATGGGTCTGATGAAGACTGTGTGTGTCAAATCCTAAATGTATATGTTAACAGAAAACAACCGTTTGACCCAGAGGAGAGCAAATATGCCGCCGCCTGGTTGGCGGGCGACGGCGAGAGTCCCACGCGTCTCTATCCTCTGATTCCCCAAACAGACCCGAGGAAGCCCCAGAAGTCTTGGGACATCCTCACCGACGGTTTGCCACCGTCTTCCCCGCCCCCGTATATACCACCCGCTCACGACCAGGCGTCCAGCGCGGACCTCCCTCCTGCGATGGATAATTCCGAGTCCCAGCAGGCTACGACCAGGGAGGAAGAGACTGCTGGGGGTGGGGGGGGGGGGGGGGGTGGGGGCACAGGAGGGGGCGCAGAACTCACCCCAGGCACTAGGAAATCAGTCCGACTCGAGATGCGGAAAGGTCGATAAGAGGGATTGAGAGCTGGGAGGAGTGACAATATTGAACAGCTGAACCCCTTACGAGAGGTGCCGTTTGGGAACGAACGGACCGGGTTCGTAGAACAACCTTTAAATTCTGGGGATATCCGGCAACTCCGTAGTGAACTACCCCGTCGACTGGACGACCCCGTCAGTGTGTGAATACAACTGGACCAATTTCTGGGGCCCAGTATATACACATGGGCTGAACTGCAGGCCATGATGAGAATACTATTTAATTACGATGAAATTGTTATGATCCGGAATAGTGCAATGGCCATTTGGGATAGGGAGCATCAGGACGGCCCTCAGCGTGGAGAGCAGAAGTACCCCTTAGAGGACCCCCGGTGGGATCATAACGACGCAGGGGGACGAGCCAATATGACAGACCTCAGAAGCCTTATAATCAGGGGGATCCAAACCTGCGTGCCCAAACAGCGGAATTTAGCGAAAGCATTCGAAGTTGGACAGAAAAAGGATGAATCCCCAAGTGAGTTTCTAGACCGTTTGCGGGAGTCCATGCGAAAGTATTCAGGTTTAGACCCCGATGGGGAAATAGGCAAGGGCATGCTTAAGGTGCACTTTGTGACTAAGTCATGGCCTGACATTCAGAAGAAATTACAGAAAGTGGAGGATTGGGCTGAAAAGGATGTTGCAGAATTATTACGGGAAGCACAGAAGGTGTACGTTCAGAGGGATGTAATAAGGGAGAAACATAAGACAAAAATGATGGTGGCAGCTGTACGGGAAGCTTGTAAGTCCACCGGAATGGGGGAGGGAGGTTATGGGGTGGAAAGAGGAACGTCGAAGAAAAGTTGGAGAGGGAGAGAAGCGAGACGGGGCAGAAGTGAGAGAGGAGGATCTAATGGAATTGAGCGGCCTCAGAAGGCTGGATGTTACCATTGCGGGAAACTGGGACACTTCAAAAGGGATTGTCCTGAGTTTAAAAGGGAAAGAGAAGGGATGTATGAAATGGAGCGTGAACAAATGGATTAGGGAAGTCAGGGGAGGATCGGAACACGGCCTACCAAGAACCCCTGGTAAATTTATGGGTGGGCCCATTTAGACAAGATGTTACCTTCTTAGTTGACACAGGCGCCTGCAGGTCCTCAATTCCCCTCCATCCTAGGGGGGGTTGGCTTCCAAGCTAAAACATTAAACATTTCAGAGTTAAGGGTGGGGTTTTTAGTGCGAAAATATTCGAACCACAACCCTTGCGGCTGGAGGAGAAGGAGCTCCAGGTGGAACTACTTCACCTCCCCATCTTCCCTATGGATTGTTGGGACGGGATTTGACAGTCACTACTCCCCACCAGGTTCGAACTATCCTGAATCAGAAGGCCGGGAGGTGGCTGACTGACTCGAGGATTCTGAAATATGAAGCCATATTTTTAGACCGAGAAGACCTCCGAATAGAAGTCGGGGGCTGCCAGAACCCGGCGGACTTTCTTTGGAAAGGGGAAGGGGAGGAGGAACTGGAACACTGCTGTTCAGACATAATAGAGTACCAGAGTAAGGTGAGGGATGATCTGAGGGATACCCCCTTACATGCAGGTAGGTGGTGGTACATTGACGGGTCCTCTCGAGTGATAGATGGGAAGAGACACAACGGTTATGCAGTCATTAGTGAGACTGGTTGGGAATTAGTGGAAAGTGGACGGCTACCGAATGCCTGGTCCGCACAAACGTGCGAATTGTACGCCTTGCACCGGGCTCTGAGGAATTTAAAGGGAATAGCCGGGACAATCTACACTGACTCTAAGTATGCCTTTGGGGTAGTACACACCTTTGGGATGATCTGGAAAGAAAAGGGAATGATAAATAGTAGAGGAAAGGAGTTGGTCCACGAGGAACTAGTAGCCATGATCTTGGAGGATTTGTTGCTGCCACAAGAGATTGCTGTAGTACATGTGAAAGGACACCTGAAAGACGATACAATAGAGACCTGGGGAATCAATTGGCAGATGAACAGGCAAAATTGGCTGGGATGGGGAAGGAATTAATAAACTGCCTGGGTAAGGATTCCCCAGATATCCGAAATTACCGAAGTGCCCACGTTTACTGACAAAGAAGAAACTCTTCTTGCGTCTCTGGGGGGTACAAAGGATAGGGAAGGCAAGTGGACCTTACCCGATGGCCGCCAGCTACTACATCGACCGTTGACGCGGGACATTATTGCCCGTCTACACCAAGGGGGTCACTGGGGCACCCAGGCACTGTGTGATGCCTTCCTGCGCCGATATGCTCACCCTGGTCTGTACACGGTAGCCAAGCAGGTCACAGGAGATTGCATAACATGTCGAAAGATTAACAAAAGGGGGCTGCGGCAGCATGCAAGACAAGGGGGTAGGAGTCCGGCCTATAGGCCGTTTGAGTATGTCCAGGTAGATTACACTGAGCTCCCCCCCCCATAGGTCGCCTGAAGTATCTATTAGTAGTAGTAGATCACCTGACAGGATGGGTGGAAGCTTTCCCCACTACCACGGCAACGGCAACTCAGGTTAGCAAGATTCTACTCGAGCAAATCATCCCACGATTTGGGCTACCCCGCGCTATTGACTCTGACCAGGGGAGCCACTTCACCTCGACCGTCCTCCAGAATGTAGTGCAAGCAATGGGGATTGACTGGGATTTGCACACCCCCTGGCATCCCCCCTCCTCGGGCAAGGTCGAAAGAATGAACCAGACCATCAAAAAGCAGCTAACCAAGCTCACTAGTGAAATCGGCCTGCCTTGGACCAAATGCCTACCCCTTGCCCTATTGCAAATTCGCACCCAGCCAAGGCAGGATTTGGGCGTCTCCCCTTTCGAATGTTGTTTGGCCTCCCGTTCCATGGGCCGAAGGGGGAACCTCCTGTATTCGAGTCTCGGGATATGTTTGTGCGAAATATGTGGTAGCTCTGGGGTCTGCTCTATATCGTTTACGCAACAGGGACTTTTGGCACAGACGCCGCCCCTCGAGTTTGCGGTGCACACCGTCAAGCCGGGTCAGTGGGTCCTGATTAAAAGCTGGGAGCAACGTACCCCTCGAACCAACTTGGGACGGTCCCTTCCTGGTACTTTTGATGAACGAAACGGCTGTCCGTACGGCCGAAAAGGGCTGGACACATTACACTCGAGTCAAGGGACCAGTGCCACAACCGACGGAGGGACGAACGAACCTCTCTGACAAAGGCATCTAAGGAACAGAGACCCTGAGAACGAACTAATTGGACTTTGGCGAGTCTAAAGGAACTGTGCCCTCTGGCTACGGGTGTCGCGACAAAATGCGGTCAATCGTATTGTTAACTTGCTATGCCATTATCCTTGGGCTGGGTCATAGTGTGCGTGTTACCCAATTTGGCCTCTGGAAAAAACAAGCAGAGGACCGTCAGTGGTTCTCCATCTCCATGCTTGCCAACCAATCAACACAGACATTTAGCTTAGACCTATGTGAGTTGGTGCCCTGTAGGACTAAAAGTCAACTGAATCAAACTAAGTGGAACCTAGAGAGAGAAAGGGGATTCCAGGGTCAGACGTTAGTATTACAATTGCATGGTAGGGAAGGCCTAAATAGGCCTCCAGCCCCCGGGGTCCAGGCTATGGTGTCAGTTGTCCGTGATCCCATCACCCCTGGACGGGATTGTGGGCAGAATCAGTGCAATCCGCTCTATCTGACCATAAAGAACTTGGAAAAGAATGGGGCGAGCCTTAATAAAACAATACTGGGGATTAGAGTTGGGGGCCAGGCAGGATGGGGGGGGGGGGGGGATGCAACTGTGCTGCACGTATATCACGGTCATTGAAGCTGAGTCTGGGGGCTCATCCACCACTGATAAGCAGGAAAAGATTAGAATAATTGAGACGACGGATTTGGAAAAGACCTTAAATAGAAACGGGATACAGGGAGGCGAATGCCTGGATGGAATGGGTCAAATATACTGTGAGGAGCATGAAAAAGAGTGATTGCTACGCATGCACGAGTGCCCGCCCTAACCCCTCCAGGTGGCCCCATTCCCGCTGGGATGGGAGAAACACCCACGAGCCATGGACTGCATGATAAAGCTGTACCAGGACCGAGAGGCCTGGAACGACCCCCACTTGTCGACCCTTGAGTTTGAAGTTTCCCCCCCGTCAGGTCTGAGGGGGCGCCCCGCCCGCCATCATTCTCAGGAGTAACGGGTACGCACCAGGCCTGCGTCTCTCGGACGGGACTACAGTGGGACGACAATGTGGGGACATTTGACAAGTGCAGCGGATCAATTCGGCTGGTCAATTAAACTACCAGGGGTGGGAATTACTCCCACATTCATGTGCCTAGGGCAGAACTCTGGTGGTACTGTGGTGGGAGGGTTCTGCGACCGACACTGCCCCAAAAATGGACGGGCACTTGTGCAATCGTTCAATTGGCCATCCCATTCACCCTGGTAATTCGAAAAACAAGAGCGACCCCCGTTCTAGTGGAAGAACTGAGAGAGCTTTGGAGACCTCTTTCGATGATAACATATATTTAGATGCCATAGGGGTCCCCAGGGGTGTTCCTGACGAATACAAGGCTAGGAACCAGATAGCGGCGGAGTTTGAGTCGTCACTGTTCTGGTGGGTGACCATCAATAAGAATGTGGATTGGATTAATTATATTTACTACAATCAGCAGAGGTTCATTAATTATACCCGGGATGCAGTGAAAGGAATAGCAGAACAACTGGACGCCACTAGTAGGATGGCGTGGGAAAATAGGTTGGCCTTAGACATGATGTTGGCAGAGAAGGGGGGGGTGTTTGTGTCATGATAGGCACTCAGTGCTGCACTTTCATCCCCAACAACACAGCCCCCTGATGGGTCCAATCACCTGCGCCCTGGATGGACTCACCACCATTGGCGGACGAACTGGCCGAAAACCTCGGGCATCGACTCTGGTCTCACGGACTGGTTGGAAGCTTGGTAAATGGACGGGAGTGGTCGTATCCTTTCCTGTCTCATGTGTAGTGGTGGCAGGGGTACTCACTGCCCTTGGGGTGTTGCGTTATTCCCTGTGTCCGGGGATTAACTCAACCACTGATCGAAACCGCCCTTACTAAGAGGGATGTTCCCTATGGGCAGGTTGAACGAATAAATCTCGAGATGGAACAACGTGAATCCCTCTTGGGCGGGGGTAGTACTAGAGACGGGGCAGTTTGATGAACAAGCTCGGGAGTTATTAAATGCCCTGGAGAAGAAACTTACGGTTGAAAAAATTACAGGCCGTAAGAAAAGACACGGGGGATTTGTAGGGGGTAGTGTAATTTTTAAAACGGTTAGCTGCCTTTTAGTCTTTTCTACCTCATAGTAAACGCAAGCAGACACTCGAAACTGTTGCCGGACCTCCCGCACGTTTATATGAATGAAACAGTTGTAACAGCTTTCCTCGATAGTTGAGAGACCCCGCCCTTACCCACAGTTGTACAACATCATCCAAATAAGGGAAGAACGTGGAAGCTCAAACACTGATTGGCCAAAGTGAATAACAAAATAATCGCAGGCACCAGAACCCAAATAAGGAAAACAGTGGGGAATCCTAGCACTAGTTGGTCAAGGCAGCAGTAGTAGACCCAGCACACATATACATGTATATAATGTGTGGAGATTACTATGCTTGTGTGTGTGTACCTTTGGGAACAACACTCGACTTTGCAAAGTTGAATGAAAAAGTTTTGGACAGACTCCTCCGTGTCTTTGTTCCTGGGAAGGGAAATAAAAAGTGCCAGAGATGGGGCTGGACAGCCACTTACCTCGCACACCATCCCTCTCTCTCTCGTCCCCTTCCTCTCTTTCTCTACACCCCTCCCTCTCTCCTCGCCCCCTCGCTCTCTCTCTCTCGCCCTCCTCCGTCCCTCTCTCTCGCCCCACTCCCTCACTCTCGTCCCTCTCTCTCTCTAGACCGCTCCCCTCTCTCTCGCCCCGTGCCTCTCCCTCTCTCTCCCCCTCCTCTCTCGCCCTCTCCCCTCTCTCTCGTCCTCTCTCTCTCTCTCTCTCTCGCCCACGCCCTCACTCTCATCCCCTTCCCTCTCTCACTCCCCCTCCCTCTCTCTCTCTCGCACCCTCGATCTCTCTCCTTGTCCACCCTCACTCCCTCGCTCGCCACGCCCCTCTCACTCTATCTCTTGCCCTCCCTCTCTCGCCCCTCCTTCTCTCTCTCTCTACCCCCTCTCTCTCTCATCCGTCTCTCTCTCTCGCCCGTCTCTCTCTCTCGCACCCTCCTCTCTCTCTCTCTCTCTCACACCCTCATCTCTCTGTCTCTCGCTCTCGCCCCCTCTCTCCCCCCTCTCACTCCCCTCCCTCTCTCTCTCTCGTCCCCTCCCTCTCTCTCTCTTCTTCCCCCTCCCACTCTCTCTCCGCCCCCTCCATTGCTCTCTCGCCCCTCTTCACTCTCTCTCGCCCCTCCCTCTCTCTCACACCCTCTCTCTCTCGCCCCTCCTCTCCTCTCGCACCTCCCTCTCTCCTCTCGCCCGCCTTCCTCTCTCTCTCACTCTCTCCCTCCTCGCTCTCACCCTCTCCCTCTCTTTCTCACCCCATCCCTCTCTCGCTGTCACCCTCTCCCTCTTTCTCTCACCCCTTCCCTCTCTCTCACACCCATCCCTCTCTCTCACCCCCATCCCTCTCTCTCTCGTCCCCTTCCTATCTCTCTCTTGCCCCTCCCTCTCTCTCGCCCCCCTCGCTCTCTCTCTCTCTCTCGCCCTCCTCGGTGTCTCTCTCACGCTACCCTCCCACGCTCTCTCGTGCCTCTCATTCGATCTCTCGCACCTCCCTCTCTCTCTCCCCGCCCTCCTCTCTCTACCCCTCCCTCTCTCACTCTCACTCTCGCCCACTCCATCTCCCTCTCTCACCCCCTCCCTCTCTCGCCCCCTCCCTCTCTTGCTCGTCTCTCTCTCTCTCTCTCATCCACTGCTCTCTCTGGGGCCCCTGCCTCTCCCTCTCTCGCCCCCTCCCTCTATCACCCACCACCATCTCTCTCATCCCTCTCTCTCTCACCCACGTCCTCACTCCCCCCTCCCCTCTCTCTCTCGCACGCTCCCTCTCTCTGTTTCATCCCCTTCCTCTCTCTCTAGTCCACACCCCTCCCCCATCTCACCCACATCTCTCTTGGCACCCCCTCGCCCCCCTTCCTCGCTCTCTCTCTTGTCCTCTCTCTCTCTCTCGCCTCTGCTCTCTATGTCACTTGTTCCCCGCCCTCTCTCTCTCAGTCCCATCCCTCTCTCTCGTCCGCCTCCGTCTCTTTCTTATCCTCCTCCCACTCTCTCTCTCGCCCCTCCCTCTTTCTCGTCCCTGTCTCTTTCTCGCCCCACGCCCTTTCCATCTCGTCCCTCTCCCTCTCTGTCCCGTCACTCACCCTCTCTTTCTCTCGTCCCCTTCCCCCTCACTCTCTTTCTCGCACCCTCCCTCTCTCTCTCGTCCCTCTCACAGTCTCTCTCGCCCCCTCCCTCTCTCTCTCGTCCCTCTCACTCTCTCTCTCGCCCCCTCCCTCTCTCTCTCGTCCCTCTCACCGTCTCTCTAGCCCCCTACCTCCTCTCTCTCTCTTTCTTCCCCCTCCCACTTTCTCTCTCGTCCGCCTCCCCTCCTCTCTCTCTCATCCCCTCTCTCTCTTTCTCGCCCCACTTCCATTCTCTCTCGCCCCCTTCTTTTCTCTCACTCCCTCTCTCTCTCTCGCTCCTCCCTCCTCTCTCTCTCGCCCCTTCTCTCTCTCTCTCTCAGTCCCTCGCTCTCTCTTGCCCCCTTCCCCTCTCTCTGTCGCTCTCTCCCTCCTCTCTCTCTCACCCTATCCCTCTCTCCCTCACCCCATCCCACTCTCGCTCTCACCCTCTCCCTCTCTCTCTCAACCCATCCCTCTCTCTCTCACCCTTTCCCTCTCACTCTATCGTCCCCTTCCTCTCTCTCTCTCACCCCTCCCTCTCTCTCTACCCCTCCCTCTCTCTCTCTCGCCCCCTCCCTCTCTCACCCCCTCCTTCTCTCTCTCGTCCCCCCCTCTCTCCCACCCACTCCCTCTCTCGCCCACTCCCTCTCTCGCCCCCTCCCTCTCTCTCGTCCCTCTCTCTCTCTCTCTCCACCCACTCCCTCTCTCTCATCCCCCTCCCTATCTCACTCCCCCTCCCTCTCTATCTCTCGCACCCTCCATCTCTCTCTCGTCCCTCTCACCTCTCTCTCTCGCCCCCTCCTTCTCTCTCTCTCTCTCTCGCCCCCTCCATCTCTCTCTCTCGTTACCAACCCTCTCTCGCCCCCTCCCTCTCTCGCTCGACAACCTCCCTCTCACACCCCCTGTCTCTCGTCCCTCTCACTCTCTTACTCGCCCCCACCCTCCCTCTTCGTTCCTCTCTCTCTCCTTCGCCCCCGCCCTCTCTCTAGCCCCCTACCCTCCCTCTCTCTCTCGTCCCCCTTCCCTCTCTATCTCGTGCACGCTCTCTCTTTCTCGCCCCTCTTCCATTCTCTATTGCCCCCTCCTTGTCTCTCACTCCCTCTCTCTCTCTTCCCCTCCCTCTCTATCTCCCTTCACTCTCTCTATCGCCCCTTCCCTCTCTCCCTCGCCCCCTTCTCTCAGTCTCTCTCGCCCCTCGCTCTCTCTCTCGCCCCATTCCTCTCTCTCTCTCGCTCTCTCCATCCCTCACTCTCATCCTATCCCTCTCTCTCTCACCACATCCCTCTCTCGCTCTCACCCTCTCCTCTCTCTTTCACCCCACCCCTCCCTCTCTCTCGCACCCTCCCTCTCTCTCTCTCGTCCCCTTCCTCTCTCTCTCTCTCATCCCCTCCCTCTCTCTCTACCCTCCCCTCTCTCTCTCTCGCCCCCTCCCTCTCTCACTCCTCTCTCTCTCGCCCACTCCATCTCCCTCTCTCACCCCCTCCCTCTCTCGCCCCCTCCCTCTCTTGCTCGTCCCTCTCTCTCTCTCTCATCCACTGCCTCTCTCTCTCGGCCCCTGCCTCTCCCTCTCTCGCCCCTCCCTCTATCGCCCCCACCCTCTCTCTCATCCCTCTCTCTCTCTCACCCACGTCCGCACTCCCCCCTCCCTCTCTCTCTCGCACCCTCACTCTCTTTCTCGCCCCTCCCTCTCTCTCTCGTCCCTCTCACAGTCTCTCTCGCCCCCTCCCTCTCTCTCTCGTCCCTCTCACCCTCTCTCTAGCCCCCTAACTCCTCTCTCTCTCTTTCTTTCCCCTCCCACTTTCTGTCTCGTCCGCCTCCCCTCTCTCTCTCGTCCCCTCTCTCCTCTTTCTCGCCCCACTTCCATTCTCTCTCGCCCCCTCCTTCTCTCACTCCCTCTCTCTCTCTCGCTCCTCCTCTCTCTCTCGCCCCCTTCTCTCTCTCTCTCACCCCCTCGCTCTCTCTTGCCCCCCTTCCCCTCTCTCTCTCGCTCTCTCCCTCCCTCGCTCTCACCCCATCCCTCTCTCGATCTCACCCTCTCCTCTCTCTCTCACCCCATCCCTCTCTCTCTCACCCCATCCCTCTCACTCTATCGTCCCCTTCCACTCTCTCTCTCTCACCCCTCCCTCTCTCTCTACCCTCCCTCTCTCTCTCTCGCCCCCTCCCTCTCTCACCCCCTCCTTCTCTCTCTCGTCCCTCTCTCTCTCTCGCCCACTCCCTCTCTCGCCCACTCCCTCTCTCTCTCGCCCGCTGCCTCACCCTCTCTCGCCCCCTCCCTCTCTCGCCCCCTCCCTCTCTCTCGTCCCTCTCTCTCTCTCTCTCACCCACGTCCCTCTCTCTCATCCCCCTCCCTGTCTCACTCCCCCTCCCTCTCTCTCTCTCGCCCCCTCCTCTCTCTCTCTCTCTCGCCCCCTCCCTTTCTCTCACATCGCCCTTCTCACTCTCTCGCCCCTTCCCACTCTCGCTCTCACCCTTTCACTCTCTCTTTCTCACTCCATCCCTATCTCTCACTTGCCCCATCCCTCTGTCTCTCTCTCGTCCCTGCCTCTCTCTCTCTCGCCCCCCTCGCTCTCTCTCTCTCACCCCCTCCCTCTCTCTCGTCCCTCTCACTCTATCTCTCACCCCTCTCTCTCTCTCACCCCCCTCCCTCCCCTCTCTCGCCCCCTCCCTCCCCCTCTCTCGCCCCCTCCCTCTCTCTCGTCACCCCTCTCTCTAACTCTCGCCCCTCCCTCTCTCTCTCGCCCCTCCCCCTCTCGCTCTCCACCTCCCTCTCACACCCCCGTCTCACGTCCCTCTCACTCTCTCACTCGCCCCCCACCCTCCCTCTTTCGTTCCTCTCTCTCTCCTTCGCCCCCGCCCTCTCTCTAGCCCCCTACCCTCCCTCTCTCTCTCGTCCCCCTCCCCTCTCTATCTCGTGCACACTCTCTCTTTCTCGCCCCTCTTCCATTCTCTCTTGCCCCCTTCTTGTCTCTCACTCCCTCTCTCTCTCTTCCCCTCTATCTCTATCTCCCCTTCCCTCTCTCTATCGCCCCTTCCCTCTCTCTCTCGCCCCCATCTCTCACTCTCTCTCGCCCCTCGCTCTCTCTCTCGCCTCCCTTCCTCTCTTTCTCTCGCTCTCTCCCTCCCTCACTCTCATCCTAATCCCTCTCTCTTTCACCCCATCCCTCTCTCTCTCTCACCCCTTCCCTCTCTCTCTCTCGTCCCTTCCTCTCTCTCCCTCTCATCCCTCCCTCTCTCTCGCCCTCCTCGGTCTCTCTCTCCCCCCTTCCTCGCTCTCATCGTCCCTCTCACTCTATCTCTCGCCCCTCCCTCTCTCTCTCTCGCCCGTCCCTCTCTCTCTCCCTACCCCTCCCTCTCTCTCTCTCGCCCCTCCCTCTCTCTCTCTCTCTACCCCTCCCTCTCTCTCTCTCGCCCCCTCCTTCTCTCTCTCGTCCCTCTCTCTCTAGCCCAATCCCTCTCTCTCGCCCCCTGCCTCTCCCTCTCTCTCCTGCCAACGTTCTCGCCTCTCTCCCTCTCTCTCGTCCCTCTCTCTCTTTCTCGCCAACACCCACACTCTCATTCGCACCCTCTCTCTCTCTCTCGACCCCCAGGCCGCTCTCTCCCAACCCCCTTGCTCACTCTCGTCCCTCTCCCTCTCTCTCCCGTCCCCCCTCTCTCTCTCGCCCCCTCCCTCTCTCTGTCGCCCCATCAATCTCTCGCTTGCCCCCACCCTCACTCGTCCCCTCACTCTCTCTGCCTCTTGCCCCCTCCCTCTCTCTCTCTCGCTCACCCCCTCCCACTCTCACCCCCCCTCACTCGCCCCCCCCCTCGACCCTCGGTCTCTTTTCATTCCCCCTCCCTCTCTCTCTCATCCCTCTCACTCTGTCTCTCACCCCCTCCCTCTGTCTTTCTCTCGCACCCCCTCCCTCTCTCTCTATCGCGCCCCCTCCTTCTCCCTCTCTCGGCCCTCCCTCTTTCTCTTGTCCGTCTCTCTCTCTCGGCCCTTCCCTCTCTCTAGCCCCCTCCCCACCCTCTCGCTCTCGTCCCCCTCCCACTTTCTCTCTCTTCAGCCTCCCCTCTCTCTCTCGTCCCTCTCTCTCTCTCGCCAACGTCCTCTCTCACTCGCCCCCTGCTTCTTCCTCTCTCACTCCCCTCCCTCTCTCTCGTCTCTCTCACTCACTCTCTCTCCCTCTCTCTCGTCCCCCTCCCACTTTCTCTTCTCGTCCCCCTCCCACTTTCTCTCTCGTCCCCCTCCCTCTCTCCACTCCCCCTCCCCCTCTCTCTCTCGCACCCGCCATTTCACTCACGCCCCCCTCACTCTCTCGCTCGCCCGCCCTTCACACTCTATCTCTCGCCCCCCCTCTCTCTCTCGCCCCTCCCTCTCTCTCTCTCTACCCCTCCCTCTCTCTCTCACCCCCTCCCTCTCTCACCCCCTTCTTCTCTCTCTCGTCGCTCTCCCTAGCCCACTCCCTCTCTCTCGCCCCTGCCTCTCTCGCAGCCTTCCTCTCTCTCGTCCCTCCCTCTCTCTCGCACCCTCCCTCTCTCTCACACGACCCCCTCTCTCTGTCCCTCGCCTCCTCCCTCCCCCTCTCTCGCCCCCTCCCTCTCCCTCTCTTTCCCTCTCTCTCTCTCGCCCACTTCCACTCTCTCACCCCCTGCCTCTCCCTCTCTCGCCCCCTCCCTCTCTCTCGTCCCCTCCCTCTCTCTCGCACCCTCCCCCTCTCTCACTCACACACCCGCCCTCTCTCTGTCTCTTTCCCCCTCCCTTCCCCTCTCTCGCCCCCTCCCTCTCTCTCTCGTCCCTCTCTTTCTCTCGCCCACACCCTCTCTCTCTCATCCCCCTCCCTCTCTCTCGCTCGCCCCCTCCCTCTTTTTCTTGTCACCCTCCCCTTTCTCTCCCGCCCCCTCCATCTCTCTCTCACCCCTCCTTCACTGTCTCTCGCTCTCTCCCTGCCCTCACTCTCACCCTCTCCCTCTCTTTCTCACCCCATCCCTCTCTCGCTCTCACCCTCTCCCTCTCTCTCTCACCCCATCCCTCTCTCTATCTCTCACACCCCCATCCCTCTCTCTCTCGTCCCGCTTCCTATCTCTCTCTCGACCCTTCCCTCTCTGTCGGACCCCTCGCTCTCTCTCTCTCGCCCTTCTCGGTCTCTCTGCACGCTCCCCCTTCCTCGCTCTCTGTCCCTCTCACTCTATCTCTCGCCCCTCCCTCTCTCTCTCGCCCTCCCTCTCTCTACCCCTCCCTCTCTCTCGCCCCCTCCATATCTCTCTCTCGCCTCCTCCCTCTCTCGCCCCCTCCCTCTCTTGCTCGTCCCTCTCTCTCTCTCGTCCTCTGCCTGTCTCTCTCGGCCTCTGCCTCTCCCTCTCTCGCCTCCTCCCTCTCTCGCCCCGACCCTCTCTCTCATCCCTCCTCTCTCTCTCGCCCACGCCCTCACCTCCCCCCTCCCTCTCTCTCTCGCACCCTCCCTCTCTTTTTGTCTCATCCCCTCCCACTCTCTCTAGTCCACACCCATCCCCCTATCTCACCCACATCTCTCTTGGCGCCCCCTCGCCACCCTCCCTCGCTCTCTCGCCCCCCTCCGTCTCTCGTCCCCATCCCTCTCTATCTCACCCCCTACCTCTCTCTCTCTCTCGCAGATTCCCTCTCTCTCTCGCCCGCCCAACCTCTCTCTCTCTCTCTCATCTCCCCTCTCTCTCTCTCTTGCCCCCCTCTCTCTCTCGCCCCTTCCTCTCCCCTCTCTCTCGCCCACTCCCTCTCTCTTCGCCCCACTCTCTCTCTCGCCATTCCCTTTCTCGCTCTCACCCCTCCCTCTCTCTCACCCCATCCCTCTCTCTCTCTCTCCCGCACACCACCCTCTCTCTCTCTCTCACCCCCGGCACTCTCTCTCTTGCCCCCCCAACCTCTCTCCCGCCCCACTCCCTCTCTCTCTCTCTCTCCCGCCCTCTCTCTCTCGTCCTCCTCCCTCCCTCTCTCTCCCTTCCGCCTCCCTCTCTCTCCCGTCCCCCTCCCCTATTTCTCTAACGCCCCCTCCCTCTCTCTCTCGCCCTCTCTCTCTCTTGCCCCCTCCCTCTCTCCGCTCTCATCGTCTCCTCTCTCTCTCACCCCATCCCTCCCTCTCTCTCTCTCTCTAGCCCCCATCGCTCTCTCTCTCGCAGCCCTCGCTCTCTCTCTCTCGCCCCCTCCCTCTCTCTCTCTCGCCCCATCCCTCTCTCTCTCGCCCCCTCCCTCAATCTCGACCCCCCCGCTCTCTCTCTCACTCGCCCCCTCCCTCTCTTGCTCGTCCCTCTCTCTCTCTCGTCCTCTGCCTGTCTCTCTCGGCCTCTGCCTCTCCCTCTCTCGCCTCCTCCCTCTCTCGCCCCGACCCTCTCTCTCATCCCTCTCTCTCTCTCGCCCACGCCCTCACTCCCCCCTCCCTCTCTCTCTCGCACCCTCCCTCTCTTTTTGTCTCATCCCCTCCCTCTCTCTCTAGTCTACACCCATCCCCCTATATCACCCACATCTCTCTTGGCGCCCCCTCGCCACCCTCCCTCGCTCTCTCGCCCCCCTCCGTCTCTCGTCCCCATCCCTCTCTATCTCACCCTCTACCTCTCCTCTCTCTCTCGCAGATTCCCTCTCTCCCTCGCCCGCCCAACCTCTCTCTCTCTCTCTCATCCCCTCTCTCTCTCTCTCACTCCTCCCTCTCTCTCTCCCCTCTCCCTCTCTCTCTCTCACCCCCCTCCCATTCTCTCTCGCCCCATCCCTCTCTCTCTCTCTCGTGCCCCTCCCTCTCTCTCTTCCCCCTCTCTCTTTCACTCCCTCACCTCTCTCGCCCACGCCCTCTCTTTCTCGTCCTTGTCCCTCTCTGTCACGCCCCGCTCCCTCTCCCTCTCCCTCTCTCGCCCCCTCCCCTTCCCTCTCTCTCTCTTGACCCCTCCCTCTGTCTCTCGACCTCTCCTTCTCTCTCTCTGATCCCCTCCCTCTCTCTCTCGCCCTCTCCCTCTCTCTCTCTCGCCCCCGCTCTCTGTGTCACTTGTTCCCCGCTCTCTCTCTCATTCCATCC
>NW_027310754.1:35000-48667 GCF_047496795.1 Chiloscyllium punctatum | reverse complement strand
GAGATGGACACGGGGAGAGAGAGAGAGAGAGATGGACACGGTGAGAGAGAGATGGACACGGGGAGAGAGAGAGAGAGAGAGAGAGAGATGCACACGGGGAGAGAGAGAGATGGACACGGGGAGAGAGAGAGATGGACACGGGGAGAGAGAGAGAGAGAGATGGACACGGCGAGAGAGAGAGATGGACACGGGGAGAGAGAGAGAGAGAGAGAGAGGTGGACACGGGGAGAGAGAGAGAGAGAGAGATGGACACGGGGAGAGAGAGAGAGAGAGAGAGAGAGATGGACACGGGGGAGAGAGAGAGAGAGAGAGAGAGAGAGATGGACACGGGGAGAGAGAGAGAGAGAGAGAGAGAGATGGACACGGGGAGAGAGAGAGAGAGAGATGGACCCGGGGAGAGAGAGAGAGAGAGAGAGAGATGGACACGGGGAGAGAGAGAGAGAGAGATGGACACGGGGAGAGAGAGAGAGAGAGAGAGAGATGGACTCGGGGGAGAGAGAGAGAGAGAGATGGACATGGGGAGAGAGAGAGAGAGATGGACACGGGGGGAGAGAGAGAGAGAGGGAGAGAGAGAGAGATGGACACGGGGAGAGAGAGAGATGGACACGGGATGAGAGAGAGATGGACACGGGGAGAGAGAGAGAGAGAGATGGACATGGAGAGAGAGCGAGAGATGGACACGGGGAGAGAGAGAGAGAGATGGACACGGGGAGAGAGAGAGAGAGATGGACACGGGGAGAGAGAGAGATGGACACGGCGAGAGAGAGAGAGAGAGATGGACACGGGGAGAGAGAGAGAGAGATGGACACGGGGGAGAGAGAGAGAGAGAGAGAGATGGGCACGGGGAGGAGAGAGAGAGATGGACACGGGGAGAGAGAGAGATGGACATCGGGAGAGAGAGAGAGAGAGAGAGATGGACACGGGGAGAGAGAGAGATGGACACGGGGAGAGAGAGAGAGAGAGATGGACACGGGGAGAGGGAAGAGATGGACTCGGGGAGAGAGAGAGAGAGAGATGGACACGGGGAGAGAGAGAGAGAGAGATGGACACGGGGAGAGAGAGAGATGGACACGGGGAGAGAGAGAGAGAGAGAGATGGACACGGGGAGAGAGAGAGAGAGAGAGAGAGAGATGGACACGGGGAAGAGAGAGAGATGGACACGGGGAGAGAGAGAGAATGGACACGGGGAGAGAGAGAGAGAGAGATGGGACACGGCGAGAGCGAGAGATGGACACGGGGAGAGAGAGAGAGAGAGAGAGAGATGGACACGGGGAGAGAGAGAGATGGACATGGGGAGAGAGAGAGAGAGAGATGGACACGGGGAGAGAGAGAGAGAGAGAGAGATGGACATGGGGAGAGAGAGAGAGAGAGAGAGATGGACACGGGGAGAGAGAGAGAGAGATGGACACGGGGAGAGAGAGAGAGAGAGAGAGAGAGATGGACACGGGGAGAGAGAGAGAGAGACGAGAGAGATGGACACGGGAGAGAGAGAGAGAGAGATGGACACGGGAGGAGAGAGAGAGATGGACACGGGGGAGAGAGAGAGAGAGAGAGAGATGGACACGCGGAGAGAGAGAGAGAGAGAGAGATGGACACGGGGAGAGAGAGAGAGAGAGAGATGGACACGGGGAGAGAGAGAGAGAGAGAGAGATGGACACGGGGAGAGAGAGAGAGAGAGAGAGAGATGGACACGGGGAGAGAGAGAGAGAGAGAGAGATGGACACGGGGAGAGAGAGAGAGAGAGATGGACACGGGGAAGAGAGAGAGAGAGAGAGATGGACACGGGGAGAGAGAGAGAGAGAGATGGACACGGGGAGAGAGAGAGAGAGATGGACACAGGGAGAGAGAGATAGAGATGGACACGGGGAGAGAGAGAGAGAGATGGACACGGGGAGAGAGAGAGAGAGAGAGATGGACACGGGGAGAGAGAGAGAGAGAGAGAGAGATGGACACGGGTGAGAGGAGAGAGAGATGGACACGGGGAGAGAGAGAGAGAGAGAGAGAGATGGACACGGGAGAGAGAGAGATGGACACGGGGAGAGAGAGAGAGAGATGGACATGGAGAGAGAGCGAGAGATGGACACGGGGAGAGAGAGAGAGAGATGGACACGGGGAGAGAGAGAGAGAGATGGACACGGGGAGAGAGAGAGATGGACACGGCGAGAGAGAGAGAGAGAGATGGACACGGGTGAGAGAGAGAGAGAGATGGACACGGGGAGAGAGAGAGAGAGAGAGAGATGGGCACGGGGAGAGAGAGAGATGGACACGGGGAGAGAGAGAGATGGACATCGGGAGAGAGAGAGAGAGAGAGAGATGGACACGGGGAGAGAGAGAGATGGACACGGGGAGAGAGAGAGAGAGATGGACACGGGGAGAGGGAGAGATGGACTCGGGGAGAGAGAGAGAGAGAGATGGACACGGGGAGAGAGAGAGAGAGAGATGGACACGGGGAGAGAGAGAGATGGACACGGAGAGAGAGAGAGAGAGAGAGATGGACACGGGGAGAGAGAGAGAGAGAGAGAGAGAGATGGACACGGGGAGAGAGAGAGATGGACACGGGGAGAGAGAGAGATGGACACGGGGAGAGAGAGAGAGAGAGATGGACACGGCGAGAGCGAGAGATGGACACGGGGAGAGAGAGAGAGAGAGAGAGAGATGGACACGGGGAGAGAGAGAGAGATGGACATGGGGAGAGAGAGAGAGAGAGATGGACACGGGGAGAGAGAGAGAGAGAGAGATGGACATGGGGAGAGAGAGAGAGAGAGAGAGAGATGGACACGGGGAGAGAGAGAGAGAGATGGACACGGGGAGAGAGAGAGAGAGAGAGAGAGATGGACACGGGGAGAGAGAGAGAGAGAGAGAGAGATGGACACGGGGAGAGAGAGAGAGAGAGATGGACACGGGGAGAGAGAGAGATGGACACGGGGAGAGGAGAGAGAGAGAGAGAGAGATGGACACGCGGAGAGAGAGAGAGAGAGAGAGATGGACACGGGGAGAGAGAGAGAGAGAGAGATGGACACGGGGAGAGAGAGAGAGAGAGAGAGATGGACACGGGGAGAGAGAGAGAGAGAGAGAGAGATGGACACGGGGAGAGAGAGAGAGAGAGAGAGATGGACACGGGGAGAGAGAGAGAGAGAGATGGACACGGGGAGAGAGAGAGAGAGAGAGATGGGACACGGGGAGAGAGAGAGAGAGAGATGGACACGGGGAGAGAGAGAGAGAGATGGACACAGGGAGAGAGAGATAGAGATGGACACGGGGAGAGAGAGAGAGAGATGGACACGGGGAGAGAGAGAGAGAGAGAGATGGACACGGGGAGAGAGAGAGAGAGAGAGAGAGATGGACACGGGGAGAGAGAGAGAGATGGACACGGGGAGAGAGAGAGAGAGAGAGAGAGATGGACACGGGGAGAGAGAGAGATGGACACGGGGAGAGAGAGAGAGAGATGGACACGGCGAGAGAGAGAGATGGACACGGGGAGAGAGAGAGAGAGAGAGAGAGATGGACACGGGGAGAGAGAGAGAGAGAGAGATGGACACGGGGAGAGAGAGAGAGAGAGAGAGAGAGAGATGGACACGGGGGGAGAGAGAGAGAGAGAGAGAGAGAGAGATGGACACGGGGAGAGAGAGAGAGAGAGAGAGATGGACACGGGAGAGAGAGAGAGAGAGATGGACCCGGGGAGAGAGAGAGAGAGAGAGAGAGATGGACACGGGGAGAGAGAGAGAGAGAGATGGACACGGGGAGAGAGAGAGAGAGAGAGAGAGATGGACTCGGGGGGAGAGAGAGAGAGAGAGATGGACATGGGGAGAGAGAGAGAGAGATGGACACGGGGGGAGAGAGAGAGAGAGGGAGAGAGAGAGAGATGGACACGGGGAGAGAGAGAGATGGACACGGGATGAGAGAGAGATGGACACGGGGAGAGAGAGAGAGAGAGATGGACATGGAGAGAGAGCGAGAGATGGACACGGGGAGAGAGAGAGAGAGAGATGGACATCGGGAGAGAGAGAGAGAGATGGACACGGGGAGAGAGAGAGAGAGATGGACACGGGGAGAGAGAGAGATGGACACGGCGAGAGAGAGAGAGAGAGATGGACACGGGGAGAGAGAGAGAGATGGACATGGGAGAGAGAGAGAGAGAGAGAGATGGGCACGGGGAGAGAGAGAGATGGACACGGGGAGAGAGAGAGATGGACATCGGGAGAGAGAGAGAGAGAGAGAGATGGACACGGGGAGAGAGAGAGATGGACACGGGGAGAGAGAGAGAGAGATGGACACGGGGAGAGGGAGAGATGGACTCGGGGAGAGAGAGAGAGAGAGATGGACACGGGGAGAGAGAGAGAGAGAGATGGACACGGGGAGAGAGAGAGATGGACACGGAGAGAGAGAGAGAGAGAGAGATGGACACGGGGAGAGAGAGAGAGAGAGAGAGAGATGGACACGGGGAGAGAGAGAGATGACACGGGGAGAGAGAGAGATGGACACGGGGAGAGAGAGAGAGAGAGATGGACACGGCGAGAGAGAGAGATGGACACGGGGAGAGAGAGAGAGAGAGAGAGAGATGGACACGGGGGAGAGAGAGAGATGGACATGGGGAGAGAGAGAGAGAGAGATGGACACGGGGAGAGAGAGAGAGAGAGAGAGATGGACATGGGGAGAGAGAGAGAGAGAGAGAGATGGACACGGGGAGAGAGAGAGAGAGATGGACACGGGGAGAGAGAGAGAGAGAGAGAGAGATGGACACGGGGAGAGAGAGAGAGAGAGAGAGAGATGGACACGGGGAGAGAGAGAGAGAGAGATGGACACGGGGAGAGAGAGAGATGGACACGGGGAGAGAGAGAGAGAGAGAGAGAGATGGACACGCGGAGAGAGAGAGAGAGAGAGATGGACACGGGGAGAGAGAGAGAGAGAGAGATGGACACGGGGAGAGAGAGAGAGAGAGAGATGGACACGGGGAGAGAGAGAGAGAGAGAGAGATGGACACGGGAGAGAGAGAGAGAGAGAGAGATGGACACGGGGAGAGAGAGAGAGAGAGATGGACACGGGAGAGAGAGAGAGAGAGAGATGGACACGGGGAGAGAGAGAGAGAGAGATGGACACGGGGAGAGAGAGAGAGAGATGGACACAGGGAGAGAGAGAGAGAGAGATGGACACGGGGAGAGAGAGAGAGAGATGGACACAGGGAGAGAGAGATAGAGATGGACACGGGGAGAGAGAGAGAGAGATGGACACGGGGAGAGAGAGAGAGAGAGAGATGGACACGGGGAGAGAGAGAGAGAGAGAGAGAGATGGACACGGGGAGAGAGAGAGAGATGGACACGGGGAGAGAGAGAGAGAGAGAGAGAGATGGACACGGGGAGAGAGAGAGATGGACACGGGGAGAGAGAGAGAGAGAGATGGACACGGGGAGAGAGAGAGAGAGAGAGATGGACACGGGGAGAGAGAGAGAGAGAGAGATGGTCACGGGGAGAGAGAGAGAGAGATGGACACGGGGAGAGAGAGAGAGAGAGAGATGGACACGGGGAGAGAGAGAGATGGACACGGAGAGAGAGAGAGAGAGAGAGATGGACACGGGGAGAGAGAGAGAGAGAGATGGACAAGGGGAGAGAGAGAGAGAGAGAGAGATGGACACGGGGAGAGAGAGAGATGGACACAGGGAGAGAGAGAGAGAGAGATTGACGCGGGGAGACAGAGAGAGAGATGAACACGGAGAGAGAGAGAGAGAGAGAGATGGACACGGGGAGAGAGAGAGAGAGAGAGAGATGGACACGGGGAGAGAAAGAGAGAGAGAGAGATGGACACGGGGAGAGAGAGAGAGATGGACACGGGGAGAGAGAGATGGACACGGGAGAGAGAGAGATGGACACGGGGAGAGAGAGAGAGAGAGAGATGGACACGGGGAGAGAGAGAGAGAGAGAGATGGACACGGGGAGAGAGAGAGAGAGAGAGATGGACACGGGGAGAGAGAGAGAGAGATGGACACGGGGAGAGAGAGAGAGAGAGAGATGGACACGGGGAGAGAGAGAGAGAGAGATGGACACGGGAGGAGAGAGAGAGAGAGATGGACACGGGGAGAGAGAGAGAGAGATGGACACGGGGAGAGAGAGAGAGAGATGGACACGGGGGAGAGAGAGAGAGAGAGATGGACACAGGGAGAGAGAGAGAGAGATGGACACAGGAGAGAGAGAGAGATGGACAGGGGAGAGAGAGAGAGAGAGATGGACACGGTGAGAGAGAGAGAGAGAGAGAGATGGACACGGGGAGAGAGAGAGAGAGAGAGAGAGAGATGCACACGGGGAGAGAGAGAGATGGACACGGGGAGAGAGAGAGATGGACACGGGGAGAGAGAGAGAGAGAGATGGACACGGCGAGAGAGAGAGATGGACACGGGGAGAGAGAGAGAGGAGAGAGAGAGGATGGACACGGGGAGAGAGAGAGATGGACATGGGGAGAGAGAGAGAGAGAGATGGACACGGGGAGAGAGAGAGAGAGAGAGATGGACATGGGGAGAGACAGAGAGAGAGAGAGATGGACACGGGGGAGAGAGAGAGAGAGATGGACACGGGGAGGGAGAGAGAGAGAGAGAGAGAGAGAGATGGACACGGGGAGAGAGAGAGAGAGAGAGAGAGATGGACACGGGGAGAGAGAGAGAGAGAGATGGACACGGGGAGAGAGAGAGATGGACACGGGGAGAGAGAGAGAGAGAGAGAGAGAGATGGACACGGGGAGAGAGAGAGAGAGAGAGAGATGGACACGGGAGAGAGAGAGAGAGAGAGATGGACACGGGGAGAGAGAGAGAGAGAGAGATGGACACGGGGAGAGAGAGAGAGAGAGAGATGGACACGGGGAGAGAGAGAGAGAGAGAGAGATGGACACGGGGAGAGAGAGAGAGAGAGATGGACACGGGGAGAGAGAGAGAGAGAGAGAGATGGACACGGGGAGAGAGAGAGAGAGAGATGGACACGGGGAGAGAGAGAGAGAGATGGACACGGGGAGAGCGAGAGAGAGATGGACACAGGGAGAGAGAGAGAGAGAGATGGACACGGGAGAGAGAGAGAGAGATGGGACACAGGGAGAGAGAGATAGAGAGGGACACGGGGAGAGAGAGAGAGATGGACACGGGGAGAGAGAGAGAGAGAGAGATGGACACGGGGAGAGAGAGAGAGAGAGAGATGGACACGGGGAGAGAGAGAGAGATGGACACGGGGAGAGAGAGAGAGAGAGAGAGATGGACACGGGGAGAGAGAGAGATGGACACGGGGAGAGAGAGAGAGAGAGATGGACACGGGGAGAGAGAGAGAGAGAGAGATGGACACGGGGAGAGAGAGTAGAGAGAGAGATGGTCACGGGGAGAGAGAGAGAGAGAGAGATGGACACGGGAGAGAGAGAGAGAGAGAGAGATGGACACGGGGAGAGAGAGAGATGGACACGGAGAGAGAGAGAGAGAGAGAGAGATGGACACGGGGAGAGAGAGAGAGAGAGATGGACAAGGGGAGAGAGAGAGAGAGAGATGGACACGGGGAGAGAGAGAGAGAGAGATGGACAAGGGGAGAGAGAGAGATGGACACGGAGAGAGAGAGAGAGAGAGAGATGGACACGGGGAGAGAGAGAGAGAGAGATGGACACGGGGAGAGAGTGAGATGGACACAGGGAGAGAGAGAGAGAGAGATTGACGCGGGGAGACAGAGAGAGAGATGAACACGGAGAGAGAGAGAGAGAGAGAGAGATGGACACGGGGAGAGAGAGAGAGAGATGGACACGGGGAGAGGGAGAGATGGACTCGGGGAGAGAGAGAGAGAGAGAGTGGACACGGGGGAGAGAGAGAGAGAGAGATGGACACGGGGAGAGAGAGAGATGGACACGGAGAGAGAGAGAGAGAGAGAGATGGACACGGGGAGAGAGAGAGAGAGAGAGAGAGAGATGGACACGGGGAGAGAGAGAGATGGACACGGGGAGAGAGAGAGATGGACACGGGGAGAGAGAGAGAGAGAGATGGACACGGCGAGAGAGAGAGATGGACACGGGGAGAGAGAGAGAGAGAGAGAGAGATGGACACGGGGAGAGAGAGAGATGGACATGGGGAGAGAGAGAGAGAGAGATGGACACGGGGAGAGAGAGAGAGAGAGAGATGGACATGGGGAGAGAGAGAGAGAGAGAGAGATGGACACGGGGGAGAGAGAGAGAGAGAGATGGACACGGGAGAGAGAGAGAGAGAGAGAGAGATGGACACGGGGAGAGAGAGAGAGAGAGAGAGAGAGATGGACACGGGAGAGAGAGAGAGAGAGAGATGGACACGGGAGAGAGAGAGAGATGGACACGGGGAGAGAGAGAGAGAGAGAGAGAGATGGACACGGGGAGAGAGAGAGAGAGAGGAGATGGACACGGGGAGAGAGAGAGAGAGAGAGATGGACACGGGGAGAGAGAGAGAGAGAGAGATGGAACGGGGAGAGGGAGAGAGAGAGAGGTGACACGGGGAGAGAGAGAGAGAGAGAGATGGACACGGGAGAGAGAGAGAGAGAGATGGACACGGGGAGAGAGAGAGAGAGAGAGATGGACACGGGGAGAGAGAGAGAGAGAGATGGACACGGGGAGAGAGAGAGAGAGATGGACACAGGGAGAGAGAGAGAGAGAGATGGACACGGGGGAGAGAGAGAGAGAGATGGACACAGGAGAGAGAGATAGAGATGGACACGGGGAGAGAGAGAGAGAGATGGACACGGGGAGAGAGAGAGAGAGAGAGATGGACACGGGGAGAGAGAGAGAGAGAGAGAGAGATGGACACGGGGAGAGAGAGAGAGATGGACACGGGGAGAGAGAGAGAGAGAGAGAGAGATGGACACGGGGAGAGAGAGAGATGGACACGGGGAGAGAGAGAGAGAGAGAGATGGACACGGGGAGAGAGAGAGAGAGAGAGATGGACACGGGGAGAGAGAGAGAGAGAGAGATGGTCACGGGGAGAGAGAGAGAGAGAGAGATGGACACGGGGAGAGAGAGAGAGAGAGAGATGGACACGGGGAGAGAGAGAGATGGACACGGAGAGAGAGAGAGAGAGAGAGATGGACACGGGGAGAGAGAGAGAGAGAGATGGACAAGGGGAGAGAGAGAGAGAGAGAGAGATGGACACGGGGAGAGAGAGAGATGGACACAGGGAGAGAGAGAGAGAGAGATTGACGCGGGGAGACAGAGAGAGAGATGAACACGGAGAGAGAGAGAGAGAGAGAGATGGACACGGGGAGAGAGAGAGAGAGAGAGATGGACACGGGGAGAGAAAGAGAGAGAGAGAGATGGACACGGGGAGAGAGAGAGAGATGGACACGGGGAGAGAGAGAGATGGACACGGGGAGAGAGAGAGATGGACACGGGAGAGAGAGAGAGAGAGAGATGGACACGGGGAGAGAGAGAGAGAGAGAGATGGACACGGGGAGAGAGAGAGAGAGAGAGATGGACACGGGGAGAGAGAGAGAGAGAGATGGACACGGGGAGAGAGAGAGAGAGAGATGGACACGGGGAGAGAGAGAGAGAGAGAGATGGACACGGGGAGAGAGAGAGAGAGAGATGGACACGGGGAGAGAGAGAGAGAGATGGACACAGGGAGAGAGAGAGAGAGAGATGGACACAGGGAGAGAGAGAGAGAGATGGACACAGGGAGAGAGAGAGAGATGGACACGGGGAGAGAGAGAGAGAGAGAGATGGACACGGTGAGAGAGAGAGAGAGAGAGAGATGGACACGGGGAGAGAGAGAGAGAGAGAGAGAGAGATTGCACACGGGGAGAGAGAGAGATGGACACGGGGAGAGAGAGAGATGGACACGGGGAGAGAGAGAGAGAGAGATGGACACGGCGAGAGAGAGAGATGGACACGGGGAGAGAGAGAGAGAGAGAGAGAGATGGACACGGGGAGAGAGAGAGATGGACATGGGAGAGAGAGAGAGAGAGATGGACCACGGGGAGAGAGAGAGAGAGAGAGATGGACATGGGGAGAGACAGAGAGAGAGAGAGATGGACACGGGGAGAGAGAGAGAGAGATGGACACGGGAGGGAGAGAGAGAGAGAGAGAGAGAGATGGACACGGGGAGAGAGAGAGAGAGAGAGAGAGATGGACACGGGAGAGAGAGAGAGAGAGATGGACACGGGGAGAGAGAGAGATGGACACGGGGAGAGAGAGAGAGAGAGAGAGAGATGACACGGGGAGAGAGAGAGAGAGAGAGAGATGGACACGGGGAGAGAGAGAGAGAGAGAGATGGACACGGGAGAGAGAGAGAGAGAGATGGACACGGGAGAGAGAGAGAGAGAGAGATGGACACGGGGAGAGAGAGAGAGAGAGAGAGATGGACACGGGGAGAGAGAGAGAGAGAGATGGACACGGGAGAGAGAGAGAGAGAGAGAGATGGACACGGGGAGAGAGAGAGAGAGAGATGGACACGGGAAGAGAGAGAGAGATGGACACGGGGAGAGCGAGAGAGAGATGGACACAGGGAGAGAGAGAGAGAGAGATGGACACGGGGAGAGAGAGAGAGAGATGGACACAGGGAGAGAGAGATAGAGAGGGACACGGGGAGAGAGAGAGAGATGGACACGGGGAGAGAGAGAGAGAGAGAGATGGACACGGGGAGAGAGAGAGAGAGAGAGATGGACACGGGAGAGAGAGAGAGATGGACACGGGGAGAGAGAGAGAGAGAGAGAGATGGACACGGGGAGAGAGAGAGATGGACACGGGGAGAGAGAGAGAGAGAGATGGACACGGGGAGAGAGAGAGAGAGAGAGATGGACACGGGGAGAGAGAGAGAGAGAGAGATGGTCACGGGGAGAGAGAGAGAGAGAGAGATGGACACGGGGAGAGAGAGAGAGAGAGAGAGATGGACACGGGGAGAGAGAGAGATGGACACGGAGAGAGAGAGAGAGAGAGAGATGGACACGGGGAGAGAGAGAGAGAGAGATGGACAAGGGGAGAGAGAGAGAGAGAGATGGACACGGGGAGAGAGAGAGAGAGAGATGGACAAGGGGAGAGAGAGAGATGGACACGGAGAGAGAGAGAGAGAGAGAGATGGACACGGGGAGAGAGAGAGAGAGAGATGGACACGGGGAGAGAGTGAGATGGACACAGGGAGAGAGAGAGAGAGAGATTGACGCGGGGAGACAGAGAGAGAGATGAACACGGAGAGAGAGAGAGAGAGAGAGGATGGACACGGGGAGAGAGAGAGAGAGAGAGAGATGGACACGGGGAGAGAGAGAGAGAGAGAGAGATGGACACGGGGAGAGAGAGAGAGATGGACACGGGGAGAGAGAGAGATGGATACGGGGAGAGAGAGAGATGGACACGGGGAGAGAGAGAGAGAGAGAGATGGACACGGGGAGAGAGAGAGAGAGAGAGATGGACACGGGGAGAGAGAGAGAGAGAGAGAGATGGACACGGGGGAGAGAGAGAGAGAGAGATGGACACGGGGAGAGAGAGAGAGAGAGAGATGGACACGGGGAGAGAGAGAGAGAGAGAGAGATGGACACGGGGAGAGAGAGAGAGGGAGAGATGGACACGGGGAGAGAGAGAGAGAGATGGACACGGGGAGAGAGAGAGAGAGATGGACACGGGGAGAGAGAGAGAGAGAGATGGACACAGGGAGAGAGAGAGAGAGAGATGGACACAGGGAGAGAGAGAGAGATGGACACGGGAGAGAGAGAGAGAGAGATGGACACGGTGAGAGAGAGAGAGAGAGATGGACACGGGGAGAGAGAGAGAGAGAGAGAGATGGACACGGGGGAGAGAGAGCGATGGACACGGGGAGAGAGAGAGAGAGAGAGATGGACACGGGGAGAGAGAGAGATGGACACGGGGAGAGAGAGAGAGAGAGAGAGATGGACACGGGGAGAGAGAGAGAGAGAGAGATGGACACGGGGAGAGAGAGAGAGAGAGATGGTCACGGGGAGAGAGAGAGAGAGAGAGATGGACACGGGGAGAGAGAGAGAGAGAGAGAGGTGGACACGGGGAGAGAGAGAGATGGACACGGAGAGAGAGAGAGAGAGAGAGATGGACAGGGGGAGAGAGAGAGAGAGAGATGGACAAGGGGAGAGAGAGAGAGAGAGAGAGATGGACACGGGGAGGAGGAGAGAGATGGACGCAGGGAGAGAGAGAGAGAGAGATTGACGCGGGGAGACAGAGAGAGAGATGAACACGGAGAGAGAGAGAGAGAGAGAGAGATGGACACGGGGAGAGAGAGATGGACACGGGGAGAGAGAGAGAGAGAGTGAGATGGACACGGGGAGAGAGAGAGATGGACACGGGAAGAGAGAGAGAGAGAGAGATGGACACGGGGAGAGAGAGAGAGAGAGAGATGGACACGGGTAGAGAGAGAGAGAGAGAGATGGACACGGGGAGAGAGAGAGAGAGAGAGATGGACACGGGGAGAGAGAGAGTGAGAGAGATGGACACGGGGAGAGAGAGAGATGGACACGGGGAGAGAGAGAGAGAGAGAGAGAGAGAGATGGACACGGGGAGAGAGAGAGAGAGAGAGAGAGAGATGGACACGGGGAGAGAGAGAGAGAGAGAGAGATGGACACGGGGAGAGAGAGAGAGAGAGAGATGGACACGGGAGAGAGAGAGAGAGAGAGATGGACACGGGGAGAGAGAGAGTGAGAGAGATGGACACGGGGAGAGAGAGAGTGAGAGAGATGGACACGGGGAGAGAGAGAGATGGACACGGGGAGAGAGAGAGAGAGAGAGAGAGATGGACACGGGGAGAGAGAGAAAGAGAGAGATGGACACGGGGATGAGAGAGAGAGAGAGAGATGGACACGGGGAGAGAGAGAGAGAGAGAGATGGACACGGGAGAGAGAGAGAGAGAGAGATGGACACGGGGAGAGAGAGAGAGAGAGAGTTGGACACGGGGAGAGAGAGAGAGAGAGATGGACACGGGGAGAGAGAGAGAGAGAGAGATGGACACGGGGAGAGAGAGAGAGAGAGATGGACACAGGGAGAGAGAGAGAGAGAGAGATGGACACGGGGAGTGAGACAGAGAGAGATGGACACGGGGAGTGAGACAGAGAGATGGACACGGGGAGTGAGACAGAGAGATGGACACAGGGGAGAGAGAGAGAGAGATGGACACGGGGCGAGAGAGAGATGGACACAGGGAGAGAGAGAGATGGACACAGGGAGAGAGAGAGAGAGAGAGAAATGGACACGGAGAGAGAGAGAGAGAGATGGACACGGGCAGAGAGATGGACACGGGGAGAGAGAGATAGAGATAGACACGGGGAGAGAGAGAGAGAGAGTGTGATGGACACGGGGAGAGAGAGAGAGAGAGAGATGGACACGGGGAGAGAGAGAGAGAGATGGACACGGGGAGAGAGAGAGAGAGATGGAAACAGGGAGAGAGAGAGAGATGGAAACGGGGAGAGAGAGAGAGAGATGGACACGGGGGGAGAGAGAGAGAGAGAGAGAGAGAGAGATGGACACGGGGAGAGAGAGAGAGAGATGGACACAGGGAGAGAGAGAGAGAGAGATGGACACGGGGAGAGAGAGAGATGGACACGGGGAGAGAGACAGAGAGATGTACACGGGGAAAGAGAGAGAGAGAGAGATGGACACGGGGAGAGAGAGAGAGAGAGAGATGGACACGGGGAGAGAGAGAGTGAGAGATGGACACGAGGAGAGAGAGAGAGAGATGGACACGGGGA
>NW_027310754.1:0-32500 GCF_047496795.1 Chiloscyllium punctatum | reverse complement strand
GAGATGGGCACGGGGAGAGAGAGAGATGGACACGGGGAGAGAGAGGGATGGACATCGGGAGAGAGAGAGAGAGAGAGAGAGATGGACACGGGGAGAGAGAGAGATGGACACGGGAGAGAGAGAGAGAGAGATGGACACGGGGAGAGGGAGAGATGGATTCGGGGAGAGAGAGAGAGAGAGATGGACACGGGAGAGAGAGAGAGGGAGATGGACACGGGGAGAGAGAGAGAGAGAGAGAGAGATGGACACGGGGAGAGAGAGAGAGAGAGAGAGAGAGAGATGGACACGGGGAGAGAGAGAGAGAGTGAGATGGACACGGGAGAAGAGAGAGATGGACACGGGGAGAGAGAGAGAGAGAGAGAGAGAGAGATGGAAACGGGGAGAGAGAGAGATGGACACGGGGAGAGAGAGAGATGGACAAGGGGAGAGAGAGAGATGGACACGGGGAGAGAGAGAGAGAGAGAGAGAGAGAGAGATGGACACGGGAGAGAGAGAGAGAGAGATATACACGGGGAGAGAGAGAGAGAGAGAGAGATGGACACGGGGAGAGAGAGAGAGAGAGAGAGATAGACACGGGGAGACAGAGAGAGAGAGAGAGAGAGATGGACACGGGGAGAGAGAGAGAGAGAGAGATGGACACGGGGAGAGGGAGAGAGAGAGAGAGAGATGGACACGGGAGAGAGAGATGGACACGGGGAGAGAGAGAGAGAGAGAGAGAGATGGACACGGGGAGAGAGAGAGAGAGAGAGAGAGATGGACACGGGGATAGAGAGAGAGAGAGAGAGATGGACACGGGGAGAGAGAGAGAGAGAGAGAGATGGACACGGGGAGAGAGAGAGAGCTAGAGAGAGATGGACACGGGGAGAGAGAGAGAGCTAGAGATGGACACGGGGAGAGAGAGAGAGAGAGAGAGATGGACACGGGGAGAGAGAGAGAGAGAGAGAGAGATGGACAGGGGGGAGAGAGAGAGAGAGAGAGAGATGGACACGGGGAGAGAGAGAGAGAGAGATGGACACGGGGAGAGAGAGAGAGAGATGGACACGGGGAGAGAGAGAGAGAGAGATGGACACAGGGAGAGAGAGAGAGAAAGATGGACGCGGGGAGAGAGAGAGAGAGATGGACACAGGGAGAGAGAGAGAGAGATGGACACGGGGAGAGAGAGAGAGAGAGAGATGGACACGGGGAGAGAGAGAGAGAGAGATGGACACGGGGAGAGAGAGAGAGAGAGAGAGAGAGAGAGAGAGATGGACACGGGAGAGAGAGAGAGAGATAGACACGGGGAGAGAGAGAGAGAGAGATGGACACGGGGAGAGACAGAGAGAGAGAGAGATAGACACGGGGAGACAGAGAGAGAGAGAGAGAGAGAGATGGACACGGGAGAGAGAGAGAGAGAGAGAGAGAATGGACACGGGGAGAGAGAGAGATGGACATGGGGAGAGAGAGAGAGAGAGATGGACACGGGGAGAGAGAGAGAGAGATGGACACGGGAGAGAGAGAGAGAGAGAGAGAGAGATGGACACGGGAGAGAGAGAGAGAGAGATGGACACGGGGAGAGAGAGAGAGAGAGAGAGATGGACACGGGGATAGAGAGAGAGAGAGATGGACACGGGGAGAGAGAGAGAGATGGACACGGGGAGAGAGAGAGAGAGAGATGGACACAGGGAGAGAGAGAGAGAGAGATGGACACAGGGAGAGAGAGAGAGAGATGGACACGGGGAGAGAGAGAGAGAGAGAGATGGACACGGGGAGAGAGAGAGAGAGAGATGGACACGGGGAGAGAGAGAGAGAGAGAGATGGACACGGGGAGAGAGAGAGATGGACACGGGGAGAGAGAGAGAGAGCGAGATGGACACGGGAGAGAGAGAGATGGACACGGGGAGAGAGAGAGAGAGAGAGATGGACAAGGGGAGAGGGAGAGAGAGAGAGATGGACACGGGGAGAGAGAGAGAGAGAGGGATGGTCACGTGGAGAGAGAGAGAGAGAGATGGACACGGGGAGAGAGAGAGAGAGATAGAGATGGACACGGGGAGAGAGAGAGAGAGATGGACAAGGGGAGAGAGAGAGAGAGAGAGATGGACACGGGGAGAGTGAGAGATGGACACAGGGAGAGAGAGAGAGAGATTGACGCGGGGAGACAGAGAGAGAGAGAGATGGACACGGGGAGAGAGAGAGAGAGAGATGGACACGGAGAGAGAGAGAGAGAGAGAGATGGACACGGGGAGAGAGAGAGATGGACACGGGGAGAGAGAGAGAGAGAGAGATGGACACGGGGAGAGAGAGAGATGGACACGGGGAGAGAGAGAGAGAGAGATGGACACGGGGAGAGAGAGAGAGAGAGAGATGACACGGGGAGAGAGAGAGAGAGTGAGATGGACACGGGGAGAGAGAGAGAGAGAGAGAGATGGACACGGGGAGAGAGAGAGATGGACACGGGGAGAGAGAGAGAGAGAGAGAGAGAGATGGACAGGGGAGAGAGAGAGAGAGATGGACACAGGGAGAGAGAGAGAGAGAGAGATGGACACGGGGAGAGAGAGAGAGAGAGAGATGGACACGGGGAGAGAGAGAGAGAGAGAGAGAGATGGACACGGGGAGAGAGAGAGAGAGAGAGATGGACACGGGGAGAGAGAGAGAGAGAGAGTTGGACACGGGGAGGGAGAGAGAGAGAGATGGACACGGGGAGAGAGAGAGAGAGAGAGATGGACACGGGGAGAGAGAGAGAGAGAGATGGACACAGGGAGAGAGAGAGAGAGAGATGGACACGGGGAGTGAGACAGAGAGATGGACACGGGGAGAGACAGAGAGAGATGGACACGGAGAGAGAGAGAGATGGACACGGGAGAGAGAGAGATGGACACAGGGAGAGAGAGAGAGAGATGGACACGGGCAGAGAGAGAGATGGACACGGGGAGAGAGAGATAGAGATAGACACGGGGAGAGAGAGAGAGTGTGATGGACACGGGGAGAGAGAGAGAGAGAGAGATGGACACGGGAGAGAGAGAGAGAGATGGACACGGGGAGAGAGAGAGAGAGAGATGGAAACGGGGAGAGAGAGAGAGAGATGGAAACGGGGAGAGAGAGAGAGAGAGATGGACACGGGGAGAGAGAGAGAGAGAGATGGACACAGGGAGAGAGAGAGAGAGAGATGGACACGGGGAGAGAGAGAGATGGACACGGGAGAGAGACAGAGAGATGTACACGGGGAAAGAGAGAGAGAGAGATGGACACGGGGAGAGAGAGAGAGATGGACACGGGGAGAGAGAGAGAGAGAGAGAGATGGACACGGGGAGAGAGAGAGTGAGAGATGGACACGAGGAGAGAGAGAGAGAGATGGACACGGGGAGAGAGAGAGAGAGAGAGATGGACACGGGGAGAGAGAGAGAGAGATGGACACGGGGAGAGAGAGAGATGGACACGCGGAGAGAGAGAGAGAGAGAGAGATGGACACGGGGAGAGAGAGAGAGAGAGATGGACACGGGGAGAGAGAGAGATGGACATGGGGAGAGAGAGAGAGAGAGATGGACACGGGGAGAGAGAGAGAGAGAGAGATGGACACGGGGAGAGAGAGAGAGAGAGAGAGAGATGGACACGGGGAGAGAGAGAGAGAGAGAGATGGACACGGGGAGAGAGAGAGAGAGAGAGAGAGAGATGGACACGGGGAGAGAGAGAGAGAGAGAGAGATGGACACGGGGAGAGAGAGAGAGAGAGATGGACACGGGGAGAGAGAGAGAGCGAGAGAGATGGACACGGGGAGATAGAGAGAGAGAGATGGACACGGGGAGAGAGAGAGATGGACACGGGGAGAGAGAGAGAGAGAGAGAGAGATGGACACGGGGAGTGAGAGAGAGAGAGAGATGGACACGGGGAGAGAGAGAGAGAGAGAGTTGGACACGGGGAGAGAGAGAGAGAGAGATGGACACGGGGAGAGAGAGAGAGAGAGATGGACACGGGGAGAGAGAGAGAGAGAGATGGACACAGGGAGAGAGAGAGAGAGAGAGATGGACGCGGGGAGTGAGACAGAGAGATGGACACGGGGAGAGAGAGAGAGAGATGGACACGGGGAGAGAGAGAGAGAGAGATGGACACGGGGAGAGAGAGAGATGGACACAGGGAGAGAGAGAGAGAGAGAAATGGACACGGAGAGAGAGAGAGAGAGATGGATACGGGGAGAGAGAGAGATGGACAAGGGGAGAGAGAGATAGAGAGAGAGAGGTGGACACGGGGAGAGAGAGAGGGAGATGGAAACGGGGAGAGAGAGAGAGAGTGTGATGGACACGGGGAGAGAGAGAGAGAGAGAGAGAGATGGACACGGGGAGAGAGAGAGAGAGATGGAAACGGGGAGAGAGAGAGAGAGAGATGGACACGGGGAGAGAGAGAGAGAGAGAGAGATGGACACGGGGAGAGAGAGAGAGAGATGGACACAGGGAGAGAGAGAGAGAGAGATGGACACGGGGAGACAGAGAGATGGACACGGGGAGAGAGACAGAGAGATGTACACGGGGAAAGAGAGAGAGAGAGAGATGGACACGGGGAGAGAGAGAGAGAGATGGACACGGGGAGAGAGAGAGAGAGAGATGGACACGGGGAGAGAGAGAGTGAGAGATGGACACGAGGAGAGAGAGAGAGATGGACACGGGGAGAGAGAGAGAGAGAGAGATGGACACGGGGAGAGAGAGAGAGAGAGAGAGAGAGAGAGATGGACACGGGGAGGGAGAGAGAGAGATGGACACGGGGAGAGAGAGAGATGGACATGGGGAGAGAGAGAGAGAGAGAGATGGACACGGGGAGAGAGAGAGAGAGAGAGAGATGGACACGGGAGAGAGAGAGAGAGAGAGATGGACACGGGGAGAGAGAGAGATGGACACGGGGAGAGAGAGAGAGAGAGATGGACACGGGGAGAGAGAGAGAGAGAGAGAGATGGACACGGGGAGAGAGAGAGAGAGAGAGATGGACACGGGGAGAGAGAGAGATGGACACGGGGAGAGAGAGAGAGAGATGGACACGGGGAGAGAGAGAGAGGGAGAGAGATGGACACGGGGAGAGAGAGAGAGAGAGATGGACACGGGGAGAGAGAGAGAGAGATGGACACGGGGAGAGAGAGAGAGAGAGATGGACACAGGGAGAGAGAGAGAGAGAGATGGACGCGGGGAGAGTGAGAGAGAGATGGACACAGGGAGAGAGAGAGAGAGAGATGGACACGGGGAGAGAAAGAGAGAGAGAGATGGACACGGGGAGAGAGAGAGAGAGAGAGATGGACACGGGGAGAGAGAGAGATGGACACGGGGAGAGAGAGAGAGAGAGATGGACACGGGGAGAGAGAGAGAGAGAGATGGACACGGGGAGAGAGAGAGAGAGAGATGGTCACGGGGAGAGAGAGAGAGAGAGAGAGATGGACACGGGGAGAGAGAGATGGACACAGGGAGAGAGAGAGAGAGAGAGAGATGGACACTGGGAGAGAGAGAGAGAGAGAGAGATGGACAAAGGGGAGAGAGAGAGAGAGAGAGAGATGGACACGGGGAGAGAGAGATGGACACAGGGAGAGAGAGAGAGAGAGAGAGATGGACACAGGGAGAGAGAGAGAGAGAGATGGACACCGGGAGAGAGAGAGAGAGACAGATGGACACGGGGAGAGAGAGAGATGGACACCGGGAGAGAGAGAGAGAGAGAGATGAACACGGGGAGAGAGAGAGAGAGAGAGAGAGAGATGGACACGGGGAGAGAGAGTGAGAGAGAGAGAGATGGACACGGGGAGAGAGAGAGATGGACACGGGGAGAGAGAGAGAGAGAGATGGACACGGGGAGAGAGAGAGAGAGAGAGAGAGATGGACACGGGGAGAGAGAGAGAGAGAGAGATGGACACGGGGAGAGAGAGTGTGAGAGAGATGGACACGGGGAGAGAGAGAGAGAGAAAGAGAGATGGACACGGGGAGAGAGAGAGATGGACACGGGGAGAGAGAGAGAGAGAGAGATGGACACAGGGAGAGAGAGAGAGAGAGAGAGATGGACACGGGGAGAGAGAGAGAGAGAGAGATGGACACGGGGAGAGAGAGAGAGAGAGAGAGATGGACACGGGGGGAGAGAGAGAGAGAGAGAGATGGACACGGGGGGAGAGAGAGAGAGAGTGTTGGACACGGGGAGAGAGAGAGAGAGAGATGGACACGGGAAGAGAGAGAGAGAGAGAGAGATGGACACGGGGAGAGAGAGAGAGAGAGAGATGGACACGGGGAGAGAGAGAGAGAGAGAGAGAGAGAGATGGACACGGGGAGAGAGAGAGAGAGAGATGGACACGGGGAGAGAGAGAGAGAGATGGACACGGGGAGTGAGATAGAGAGATGGACACGGGGAAAGAGAGAGAGAGAGAGATGGACACGGGGAGAGAGAGAGATGGACACGGGGAGAGAGAGATAGAGATAGACACGGGGAGAGAGAGAGAGAGAGAGAGTGTGATGGACACGGGGAGAGAGAGAGAGAGAGATGGACACGGGGAGAGAGAGAGAGAGATGGACACGGGGAGAGAGAGAGAGAGAGATGGAAACGGGGAGAGAGAGAGAGAGATGGAAACGGGGAGAGAGCGTGAGAGAGATGGACACGGGGAGAGAGAGAGAGAGAGAGAGAGAGAGATGGACACGGGGAGAGAGAGTGAGAGATGGACACGGGGGGAGAGAGAGAGAGATGGACACGGGGAGAGAGAGAGAGAGATGGACACGGGGAGAGAGAGAGAGAGAGATGGACACGGGAAGAGAGAGAGAGAGAGAGATGGACACGGGGAGAGAGAGAGAGAGAGAGAGATGGACACGGGGAGAGAGAGAGTGAGAGATGGACACGAGGAGAGAGAGAGAGAGATGGACACGGGGAGAGAGAGAGAGAGAGAGAGATGGACACGGGGATAGAGAGAGAGAGAGAGAGATGGACACGGGGAGAGAGAGAGAGAGAGAGAGATGGACAGGGGGAGAGAGAGAGAGAGATGGACACGGGGAGAGAGAGAGAGAGAGAGAGATGGACACGGGGAGAGAGAGAGAGAGAGATGGACACGGGGAGAGAGAGAGAGAGATGGACACGGGGAGAGAGAGAGAGAGAGAGATGGACACGGGGAGAGAGAGAGAGAGAGAGATGGACACGGGGAGAGAGAGAGAGAGAGAGAGATGGACAGGGGGAGAGAGAGAGAGAGAGATGGACACGGGGAGAGAGAGAGAGAGAGAGATGGACACGGGGAGAGAGAGAGAGAGAGAGAGATGGACACGGGGAGAGAGAGAGAGAGATGGACACGGGGAGAGAGAGAGAGAGATGGACACAGGGAGAGAGAGAGAGAAAGATGGACGCGGGGAGAGAGAGAGAGAGATGGACACAGGGAGAGAGAGAGAGAGATGGACACGGGGAGAGAGAGAGAGAGAGAGATGGACACGGGGAGAGAGAGAGAGAGAGAGATGGACACGGGGAGAGAGAGAGAGAGAGAGAGAGAGAGATGGACACGGGGAGAGAGAGAGAGAGATAGACACGGGGAGAGAGAGAGAGAGAGATGGACACGGGGAGAGAGAGAGAGAGAGAGAGAGATAGACACGGGGAGACAGAGAGAGAGAGAGAGAGAGAGAGATGGACACGGGGAGAGAGAGAGAGAGAGAGAGATGGACACGGGGAGAGAGAGAGATGGACATGGGGAGAGAGAGAGAGAGAGATGGACACGGGGAGAGAGAGAGAGAGAGAGATGGACACGGGTTGAGAGAGAGAGAGAGAGAGAGATGGACACGGGGAGAGAGAGAGAGAGAGAGATGGACACGGGGAGAGAGAGAGAGAGAGAGAGAGAGAGAGAGATGGACACGGGGAGTGAGAGAGAGAGATGGACACGGGGAGAGAGAGAGAGAGAGAGAGATGGACACGGGGAGAGAGAGAGAGAGAGATGGACACGGGGAGAGAGAGAGATGGACACGGGGAGAGAGAGAGAGAGAGAGATGGACACGGGGAGAGAGAGAGAGAGAGAGAGAGATGGACACGGGGAGAGAGAGAGAGAGAGATGGACACGGGGAGAGAGAGAGATGGACACGGGGAGAGAGAGAGAGAGAGAGAGAGATGGACACGGGGAGATAGAGAGAGAGAGAGAGATGGACACGGGGAGAGGGAGAGAGAGAGAGAGATGGACACGGGGAGAGAGAGAGAGCTAGAGATGGACACGGGGAGAGAGAGAGAGAGAGAGAGATGGACACGGGGAGAGAGAGAGAGAGAGAGATGGACAGGGGGAGAGAGAGAGAGAGAGATAGACACGGGGAGAGAGAGAGAGAGAGAGAGATGGACATGGGGAGAGAGAGAGAGAGAGATGGACACGGGGAGAGAGAGAGAGAGAGATGGACACAGGGAGAGAGAGAGAGAGATGGACACAAGGAGAGAGAGAGAGAGAGAGATGGACGTGGGGAGAGAGAGAGAGAGATGGACAAGGGGAGAGAGAGAGAGAGATGGACACGGGGAGAGAGAGAGAGAGAGAGATGGACACGGGGAGAGAGAGAGAGAGAGAGAGATGGACACGGGGAGAGAGAGAGAGAGAGAGATGGACACGGGGAGAGAGAGAGATGGACACGGGGAGAGAGAGAGAGAGAGAGATGGACACGGGGAGAGAGAGAGATGGACACGGGGAGAGAGAGAGAGAGAGATGGACACGGGGAGAGGGAGAGAGAGAGAGATGGACACGGGGAGAGAGAGAGAGAGAGATGGACACGGGGAGAGAGAGAGAGAGAGATGGACACGGGGAGAGAGAGAGAGAGAGAGATGGACACGGGGAGAGAGAGAGGTGGACACGGAGAGAGAGAGAGAGAGAGAGATGGACACGGGGAGAGAGAGAGAGAGAGATGGACAAGGGGAGAGAGAGAGAGAGAGAGAGAGAGAGAGAGAGATGGACACGGGGAGAGAGACAGAGAGATGTACAGGGGGAAAGAGAGAGAGAGAGAGAGATGGACACGGGGACAGAGAGAGAGAGAGAGAGATGGACACGGGGAGAGAGAGAGAGAGAGATGGTCACGGGGAGAGAGAGAGAGAGAGAGAGATGGACACGGGGAGAGAGAGAGAGAGAGAGAGATGGACACGGGGAGAGAGAGAGATGGACACGGAGAGAGAGAGCGAGAGAGAGATGGACACGGGGAGAGAGAGAGAGAGAGATGGACAAGGGGAGAGAGAGAGAGAGAGAGAGATGGACACGGGGAGAGAGAGAGATGGACACAGGGAGAGAGAGAGAGAGAGATTGACGCGGGGAGACAGAGAGAGAGATGAACACGGAGAGAGAGAGAGAGAGAGAGATGGACACGGGGAGAGAGAGAGAGAGAGAGAGAGAGATGGACACGGGGAGAGAGAGAGAGAGAGAGAGATGGACACGGGGAGAGAGAGAGATGGACACGGGGAGAGAGAGAGATGGACACGGGGAGAGAGAGAGAGAGAGAGAGAGAGATGGACACGGGGAGAGAGATAGAGAGAGAGATGGACACGGGGAGAGAGAGAGAGAGTGAGATGGACACGGGGAGAGAGAGAGAGAGAGATAGACACGGGGAGAGAGAGATGGACACGGGGAGAGAGAGAGAGAGAGATGGACACGGGGAGAGAGAGAGAGAGAGAGAGAGAGAGATGGACACGGGGAGAGAGAGAGAGAGAGATGGACACGGGGAGAGAGAGAGAGAGAGAGAGATGGACACGGGGATAGAGAGAGAGAGAGATGGACACGGGGAGAGAGAGAGAGAGATGGACACGGGGAGAGAGAGAGAGAGAGATGGACACAGGGAGAGAGAGAGAGAGAGATGGACACAGGGAGAGAGAGAGAGAGATGGACACGGGGAGAGAGAGAGAGAGAGAGATGGACACGGGGAGAGAGAGAGAGAGAGAGAGATGGACACGGGGAGAGAGAGAGAGAGAGAGATGGACACGGGGAGAGAGAGAGATGGACACGGGGAGAGAGAGAGAGAGCGAGATGGACACGGGGAGAGAGAGAGATGGACACGGGGAGAGAGAGAGAGAGAGAGATGGACACGGGGAGAGGGAGAGAGCGAGAGATGGACACGGGGAGAGAGAGAGAGAGAGAGGGATGGTCACGGGGAGAGAGAGAGAGAGAGATGGACACGGGGAGAGAGAGAGAGAGATAGAGATGGACACGGGGAGAGAGAGAGAGAGATGGACAAGGGGAGAGAGAGAGAGAGAGAGAGATGGACACGGGGAGAGTGAGAGATGGACACAGGGAGAGAGAGAGAGAGAGATTGACGCGGGGTGACAGAGAGAGATATGGATGGACACGGGGAGAGAGAGAGAGAGAGAGATGGACACGGAGAGAGAGAGAGAGAGAGAGATGGACACGGGGAGAGAGAGAGATGGACACGGGGAGAGAGAGAGAGAGAGGGAGATGGACACGGGGAGAGAGAGAGATGGACACGGGGAGAGAGAGAGAGAGAGATGGACACGGGGAGAGAGAGAGAGAGAGAGATGGACACGGGGAGAGAGAGAGAGAGTGAGATGGACACGGGGAGAGAGAGAGAGAGAGAGAGATGGACACGGGGAGAGAGAGAGATGGACACGGGGAGAGAGAGAGAGAGAGAGAGAGAGAGATGGACAGGGGGAGAGAGAGAGAGAGAGATGGACACAGGGAGAGAGAGAGATGGACACGGGGAGAGAGAGAGATGGACACAGGGAGAGAGAGAGAGAGATGGACACGGGCAGAGAGAGAGATGGACACGGGGAGAGAGAGATAGAGATAGACACGGGGAGAGAGAGAGAGAGAGTGTGATGGACACGGGGAGAGAGAGAGAGAGAGAGATGGACACGGGGAGAGAGAGAGAGAGATGGACACGGGGAGAGAGAGAGAGAGAGATGGAAACGGGGAGAGAGAGAGAGAGATGGAAACGGGGAGAGAGAGAGAGAGAGATGGACACAGGGAGAGAGAGAGAGACAGATGGACACGGGGAGAGAGAGAGATGGACACAGGGAGAGAGACAGAGAGATGTACACGGGGAAAGAGAGAGAGAGAGATGGACACGGGGAGAGAGAGAGAGATGGACACGGGGAGAGAGAGAGAGAGATGGACACGGGGAGAGAGAGAGTGAGAGATGGACACGAGGAGAGAGAGAGAGAGATGGACACGGGGAGAGAGAGAGCGAGAGAGAAGGACACGGGGTGAGAGAGAGAGAGATGGACACGGGGAGAGAGAGAGATGGACACGCGGAGAGAGAGAGAGAGAGAGAGATGGACACGCGGAGAGAGAGAGAGAGAGAGAGATGGACACGGGGAGAGAGAGAGAGAGAGAGATGGACACGGGGAGAGAGAGAGAGAGATGGACACGGGGAGAGAGAGGGAGATGGACACGGGGAGAGAGAGAGAGAGAGAGATGGACACGGGGAGAGAGAGAGAGAGAGAGAGATGGACACGGGGAGAGAGAGAGAGAGAGAGAGAGAGAGAGATGGACACGGGGAGGGAGAGAGAGAGATGGACACGGGGAGAGAGAGAGAGAGAGAGATGGACACGGGGAGAGAGAGAGAGAGAGAGAGAGAGGGACGGACACGGGGAGATAGAGAGAGAGAGATGGACACGGGGAGAGAGAGAGATGGACAAGGGGAGAGAGAGATAGAGAGAGAGAGATGGACACGGGGAGAGAGAGAGGGAGATGGAAACGGGGAGAGAGAGAGAGAGTGTGATGGACACGGGGAGAGAGAGAGAGAGAGAGAGATGGACACGGGGAGAGAGAGAGAGAGATGGAAACGGGGAGAGAGAGAGAGAGAGATGGACACGGGGAGAGAGAGAGAGAGAGAGAGATGGACACGGGGAGGGAGAGAGAGAGATGGACACGGGGAGAGAGAGAGAGAGAGAGATGGACACGGGGAGAGAGAGAGAGAGAGAGAGAGAGAGGGACGGACACGGGGAGATAGAGAGAGAGAGATGGACACGGGGAGAGAGAGGGAGATGGACAGGGGGAGAGAGAGAGAGAGAGAGATGGACACGGGGAGAGAGAGAGAGAGAGAGAGATGGACACGGGGAGAGAGAGAGAGAGAGAGAGAGAGAGAGATGGACACGGGGAGGGAGAGAGAGAGATGGACACGGGGAGAGAGAGAGAGAGAGAGATGGACACGGGGAGAGAGAGAGAGAGAGAGAGAGAGAGGGACGGACACGGGGAGATAGAGAGAGAGAGATGGACACGGGGAGAGAGAGAGATGGACAAGGGGAGAGAGAGATAGAGAGAGAGAGATGGACACGGGGAGAGAGAGAGGGAGATGGAAACGGGGAGAGAGAGAGAGAGTGTGATGGACACGGGGAGAGAGAGAGAGAGAGAGATGGACACGGGGAGAGAGAGAGAGAGATGGAAACGGGGAGAGAGAGAGAGAGAGATGGACACGGGGAGAGAGAGAGAGAGAGAGAGATGGACACGGGGAGAGAGAGAGAGAGATGGACACGGGGAGAGAGAGAGAGAGAGATGGACACGGGGAGAGAGAGAGATGGACACGGGGAGAGAGACAGAGAGATGTACACGGGGAAAGAGAGAGAGAGAGAGATGGACACGGGGAGAGAGAGAGAGAGATGGACACGGGGAGAGAGAGAGAGAGAGATGGACACGGGGAGAGAGAGAGTGAGAGATGGACACGAGGAGAGAGAGAGAGAGATGGACACGGGGAGAGAGAGAGAGAGAGAGATGGACACGGGGAGAGAGAGAGAGATGGACACGGGGAGAGAGAGAGATGGACATGCGGAGAGAGAGAGAGAGAGAGAGATGGACACGGGGAGATAGAGAGAGAGAGAGTTGGACACGGGGAGAGAGAGAGAGAGAGAGATGGACACGGAGAGAGAGAGAGAGATGGACACGGGGAGAGAGAGGGAGATGGACACGGGGAGAGAGAGAGAGAGAGAGAGATGGACACGGGGAGAGAGAGAGAGAGAGAGATGGACACGGGGAGAGAGAGAGAGAGAGAGAGAGATGGACACGGGGAGGGAGAGAGAGAGATGGACACGGGGAGAGAGAGAGATGGACACGGGGAGAGAGAGAGAGAGAGATGGACACGGGGAGAGAGAGAGAGAGAGAGAGATGGACACGGGAGAGAGAGAGAGAGAGAGATGGACACGGGGAGAGAGAGAGATGGACACGGGGAGAGAGAGAGAGAGAGAGATGGACACGGGGAGAGAGAGAGAGAGAGAGATGGACACGGGGAGAGAGAGAGATGGACATGGGGAGAGAGAGAGAGAGATGGACACGGGGAGAGAGAGAGAGAGAGAGAGATGGACACGGGGAGAGAGAGAGAGAGAGATGGACACGGGGAGAGAGAGAGAGATGGACACGGGGAGAGAGAGAGAGAGAGAGATGGACACAGGGAGAGAGAGAGAGAGAGATGGACGCGGGGAGAGAGAGAGAGAGATGGACACAGGGAGAGAGAGAGAGAGAGATGGACACAGGGAGAGAAAGAGAGAGAGAGATGGACACGGGGAGAGAGAGAGAGAGAGAGATGGACACGGGGAGAGAGAGAGATGGACACGGGGAGAGAGAGAGAGAGATGGACACGGGGAGAGAGAGAGAGAGAGATGGACACGGGGAGAGAGAGAGAGAGAGAGAGAGATGGACACGGGGAGAGAGAGAGAGAGAGAGAGATGGACACGGGGAGAGAGAGATGGACACAGGGAGAGAGAGAGAGAGAGAGATGGACACGGGGAGAGAGAGAGAGAGAGAGAGATGGACAAAGGGGAGAGAGAGATGGACACAGGGAGAGAGAGAGAGAGAGAGATGGACACCGGGAGAGAGAGAGAGAGACAGATGGACACGGGGAGAGAGAGAGATGGACACAGGGAGAGAGAGAGAGAGAGAGATGAACACGAGGAGAGAGAGAGAGAGAGAGAGATGGACACGGGGAGAGAGAGAGATGGACACGGGGAGAGAGAGTGTGAGAGAGATGGACACGGGGAGAGAGAGAGAGAGAGATGGACACGGGGAGAGAGAGAGAGAGAGAGAGATGGACACGGGGAGAGAGAGAGAGAGAGAGATGGACACGGGGAGAGAGAGTGTGAGAGAGATGGACACGGGGAGAGAGAGAGAGAGAGAGAGAGATGGACACGGGGAGAGAGAGAGATGGACACGGGGAGAGAGAGAGAGAGAGAGATGGACACGGGGAGAGAGAGAGAGAGAGATGGACACGGGGAGAGAGAGAGAGAGAGAGATGGACACGGGGAGAGAGAGAGAGAGAGAGAGATGGACACGGGGAGAGAGAGAGAGAGAGAGATGGACACGGGGAGAGAGAGAGAGAGAGTGTTGGACACGGGGAGAGAGAGAGAGAGAGATGGACACGGGGAGAGAGAGAGAGAGAGAGATGGACACGGGGAGAGAGAGAGAGAGAGAGAGAGAGATGGACACGGGGAGAGAGAGAGAGAGAGATGGACACGGGGAGAGAGAGAGAGAGATGGACACGGGGAGTGAGATAGAGAGATGGACACGGGGAAAGAGAGAGAGAGAGATGGACACGGTGAGATAGAGAGATGGACACGGGGAGAGAGAGAGAGAGAGAGATGGACACGGGGAGAGAGAGAGATGGACACGGGGAGAGAGAGAGAGAGAGATGGACACGGGGAGAGAGAGAGAGAGAGATGGACAAGGGGAGAGAGAGAGAGAGAGAGAGATGGACACGGGGAGAGAGAGAGAGAGAGAGATGGACACGGGGAGAGAGAGTGTGAGAGAGATGGACACGGGGAGAGAGAGAGAGAGAGAGAGATGGACACGGGGAGAGAGAGAGATGGACACTGGGAGAGAGAGAAAGAGAGAGATGGACACGGGGAGAGAGAGAGAGAGAGAGATGGACACGGGGAGAGAGAGAGAGAGAGGGAGATGGACACGGGGAGAGAGAGAGAGAGAGAGAGATGGACACGGGGAGAGAGAGAGAGAGAGTGTTGGACACGGGGAGAGAGAGAGAGAGAGATGGACACGGGGAGAGAGAGAGAGAGAGATGGACACGGGGAGAGAGAGAGAGAGATGGACACGGGGAGTGAGATAGAGAGATGGACACAGGGAAAGAGAGAGAGAGAGAGATGGACACGGGGAGAGAGAGAGATGGACACGGGGAGAGAGAGATAGAGATAGACACGGGGAGAGAGAGAGAGAGAGTGTGATGGACACGGGGAGAGAGAGAGAGAGAGAGATGGTCACGGGGAGAGAGAGAGAGAGAGATGGAAACGGGGAAAGAGCGAGAGAGATGGAAACGGGGAGAGAGAGAGAGAGATGGACACGGGGAGAGAGAGAGAGAGAGAGAGATGGACACGGGGAGAGAGAGAGAGAGATGGACACGGGGGGAGAGAGAGAGAGATGGACACGGGGAGAGAGAGAGAGAGATGGACACAGGGAGAGAGAGAGAGAGAGATGGACACGGGGAGAGAGAGAGATGGACATGGGGAGAGAGACAGAGAGATGTACACGGGGAAAGAGAGAGAGAGAGAGATGGACACGGGATGAGAGAGAGAGAGAGAGATGGACACGGGGAGAGAGAGAGAGAGAGAGAGATGGACACGGGGAGAGAGAGAGAGAGAGAGAGAGAGAGAGAGATGGACACGGGGAGAGAGAGAGAGAGAGATGGACACGGGGAGAGAGAGAGAGAGAGATGGACTCGGGGAGTGAGATAGAGAGATGGACACGCGGAGAGAGAGAGAGAGATGGACACAGGGAGAGAGACAGAGAGATGTACACGGGGAAAGAGAGAGAGAGAGAGATGGACACGGGGAGAGAGAGAGATTGACACGGGGAGAGAGAGATAGAGATAGACACGGGGAGAGAGAGAGAGAGTGTGATGGACACGGGGAGAGAGAGAGAGAGAGAGATGGACACGGGGAGAGAGAGAGAGAGAGATGGACACGGGGAGAGAGAGAGAGAGAGATGGAAACGGGGAGAGAGAGAGAGAGATGGAAACGGGGAGAGAGAGAGAGAGAGATGGACACGGGGAGAGAGAGAGAGAGAGAGATGGACACGGGGAGAGAGAGAGAGAGATGGACACGGGGGGAGAGAGAGAGAGATGGACACGGGGAGAGAGAGAGAGAGAGATGGACACGGGGAGAGAGAGAGATGGACACGGGGAGAGAGACAGAGAGATGTACACGGGGAAAGAGAGAGAGAGAGAGATGGACACGGGGAGAGAGAGAGAGAGATGGACACGGGGAGAGAGAGAGAGATGGACACGGGGGAGAGAGAGAGAGAGAGAGATGGACACGGGGAGAGAGAGAGAGAGAGAGAGATGGACACGGGGAGATAGAGAGAGAGAGAGATGGACACGGGGAGAGAGAGAGAGAGAGAGATGGACACGGAGAGAGAGAGAGAGAGATGGACACGGGGAGAGAGAGGGAGATGGACACGGGGAGAGAGAGAGAGAGAGAGAGAGATGGACACGGGGAGAGAGAGAGAGAGAGATGGACACGGGGAGAGAGAGAGAGAGAGAGAGAGATGGACACGGTGAGGGAGAGAGAGAGATGGACACGGGGAGTGAGACAGAGAGATGGACACGGGGAGAGACAGAGAGAGATGGACACGGGGAGAGAGAGAGATGGACACGGGGGAGAGAGAGAGATGGACACAGGGAGAGAGAGAGAGAGATGGACACGGGCAGAGAGAGAGATGGACACGGGGAGACAGAGATAGAGATAGACACGGGGAGAGAGAGAGAGAGAGTGTGATGGACAAGGGGAGAGGAGAGAGAGAGAGAGATGGACACGGGGAGAGAGAGAGAGAGAGATGGACACGGGGGGAGAGAGAGAGAGAGATGGAAACGGGGAGAGAGAGAGAGAGATGGAAACGGGGAGAGAGAGAGAGAGAGATGGACACGGGGAGAGAGAGAGAGAGATGGACACGGGGAGAGAGAGAGAGAGAGAGAGATGGACACGGGAGAGAGAGAGAGAGATGGACACGGGGAGAGAGAGAGAGAGAGAGAGAGAGAGATGGACACGGGGAGGGAGAGAGAGAGATGGACACGGGGAGAGAGAGAGATGGACACGGGGAGAGAGAGAGAGAGAGAGATGGACACGGGGAGAGAGAGAGAGAGAGAGAGAGATGGACACGGGAGAGAGAGAGAGAGATGGACACGGGGAGAGAGAGAGATGGACACGGGGAGAGAGAGAGAGAGAGAGATGGACACGGGGAGAGAGAGAGAGAGAGAGATGGACACGGGGAGAGAGAGAGAGAGAGAGATGGACACGGGGAGAGAGAGAGATGGACACGGGGAGAGAGAGAGAGAGATGGACACGGGGAGAGAGAGAGAGAGAGAGAGATGGACACGGGGAGAGAGAGAGAGAGATGGACACGGGGAGAGAGAGAGAGATGGACACGGGGAGAGAGAGAGAGAGAGATGGACACAGGGAGAGAGAGAGAGAGAGATGGACGCGGGGAGAGAGAGAGAGAGAGATGGACACAGGGAGAGAGAGAGAGAGAGATGGACACGGGGAGAGAAAGAGAGAGAGAGATGGACACGGGGAGAGAGAGAGAGAGATGGACACGGTGAGAGAGAGAGATGGAGACGGGGGAGAGAGAGAGAGAGATGGACACGGGGAGAGAGAGAGAGAGAGATGGACACGGGGAGAGAGAGAGAGAGAGAGAGAGAGATGGACACGGGGAGAGAGAGAGAGAGAGAGAGATGGACACGGGGGAGAGAGAGATGGGACACAGGGAGAGAGAGAGAGAGAGAGATGGACACGGGGAGAGAGAGAGAGAGAGAGAGATGGACAAAGGGGAGAGAGAGATGGACACAGGGAGAGAGAGAGAGAGAGAGATGGACACCGGGAGAGAGAGAGAGAGACAGATGGACACGGGGAGAGAGAGAGATGGACACAGGGAGAGAGAGAGAGAGAGAGATGAACACGAGGAGAGAGAGAGAGAGAGAGAGATGGACACGGGGAGAGAGAGAGATGACACGGGGAGAGAGAGTGTGAGAGAGATGGACACGGGGAGAGAGAGAGAGAGAGATGGACACGGGGCAGAGAGAGAGAGAGAGAGATGGACACGGGAGAGAGAGAGAGAGAGAGATGGACACGGGGAGAGAGAGTGTGAGAGAGATGGACACGGGGAGATAGAGAGAGAGAGAGAGATGGACACGGGGAGAGAGAGAGATGGACACGGGGAGAGTGAGAGAGAGAGAGATGGACACGGGGAGAGAGAGAGAGAGAGATGGACACGGGGAGAGAGAGAGAGAGAGAGATGGACACGGGGAGAGAAAGAGAGAGAGAGATGGACACGGGGAGAGAGAGAGAGAGAGAGATGGACACGGGGAGAGAGAGAGAGAGAGAGTTGGACGCGGGGAGAGAGAGAGAGAGAGATGGACACGGGGAGAGAGAGAGAGAGAGAGATGGACACGGGGAGAGAGAGAGAGAGAGAGAGAGATGGACACGGGGAGAGAGAGAGAGAGAGATGGACACGGGGAGAGAGAGAGAGAGATGGACACGGGGAGTGAGATAGAGAGATGGACACGGGGAAAGAGAGAGAGAGAGATGGACACGGTGAGATAGAGAGATGGACACGGGGAGAGAGAGAGAGAGAGAGATGGACACGGGGAGAGAGAGAGATGGACACGGGGAGAGAGAGAGAGAGAGATGGACACGGGGAGAGAGAGAGAGAGAGATGGACACGGGGAGAGAGAGAGAGAGAGAGAGATGGACACGGGGAGAGAGAGAGAGAGAGAGATGGACACGGGGAGAGAGAGTGTGAGAGAGATGGACACGGGGAGAGAGAGAGAGAGAGAGAGATGGACACGGGGAGAGAGAGAGATGGACACGGGGAGAGAGAGAGAGAGAGAGATGGACACGGGGAGAGAGAGAGAGAGAGATGGACACGGGGAGAGAGAGAGAGAGAGAGATGGACACGGGGAGAGAGAGAGAGAGAGACAGATGGACACGGGGAGAGAGAGAGAGAGAGAGATGGACACGGGGAGAGAGAGAGAGAGAGCGTTGGACACGGGGAGAGAGAGAGAGAGAGATGGACACGGGGAGAGAGACAGAGAGAGAGAGATGGACACGGGGAGAGAGAGAGATGGACACGGGGAGAGAGAGATAGAGATAGACACGGGGAGAGAGAGAGAGAGAGAGTGTGATGGACACGGGGAGAGACAGAGAGAGAGAGATGGTCACGGGGAGAGAGAGAGAGAGAGATGGAAACGGGGAAAGAGCGAGAGAGATGGAAACGGGGAGAGAGAGAGAGAGATGGACACGGGGAGAGAGAGAGAGAGAGAGAGATGGACACGGGGAGAGAGAGAGAGAGATGGACACGGGGGGAGAGAGAGAGAGATGGACACGGGGAGAGAGAGAGAGAGATGGACACAGGGAGAGAGAGAGAGAGAGATGGACACGGGGAGAGAGAGAGATGGACATGGGGAGAGAGACAGAGAGATGTACACGGGAAAGAGAGAGAGAGAGAGATGGACACGGGGAGAGAGAGAGAGAGATGGACACGGGGGAGAGAGAGAGAGAGAGAGATGGACACGGGGAGAGAGAGAGAGAGATGGACACGGGAAGAGAGAGAGAGAGAGAGATGGGCACGGGGAGAGAGAGAGAGAGAGAGAGATGGACACGGGGAGAGAGAGAGAGAGAGAGAGAGAGAGAGATGGACACGGGGAGAGAGAGAGAGAGAGAGATGGACACGGGGAGAGAGAGAGAGAGATGGACACGGGAAGAGAGAGAGAGAGAGAGATGGGCACGGGGAGAGAGAGAGAGAGAGAGAGATGGACACGGGGAGAGAGAGAGAGAGAGAGAGAGAGAGAGATGGACACGGGGAGAGAGAGAGAGAGAGATGGACACGGGGAGAGAGAGAGAGAGAGATGGACACGGGGAGTGAGATAGAGAGATGGACACGCGGAGAGAGAGAGAGAGATGGACACGGGGAGAGAGACAGAGAGATGTACACGGGGAAAGAGAGAGAGAGAGAGATGGACACGGGGAGAGAGAGAGATTGACACGGGGAGAGAGAGATAGAGATAGACACGGGGAGAGGGAGAGAGAGAGTGTGATGGACACGGGGAGAGAGAGAGAGAGAGAGATGGACACGGGGAGAGAGAGAGAGAGAGATGGACACGGGGAGAGAGAGAGAGAGAGATGGAAACAGGGAGAGAGAGAGAGAGATGGAAACGGGGAGAGAGAGAGAGAGAGATGGACACGGGGAGAGAGAGAGAGAGAGAGATGGACACGGGGAGAGAGAGAGAGATGGACACGGGGGGAGAGAGAGAGAGATGGACACGGGGAGAGAGAGAGAGAGAGATGGACACGGGGAGAGAGAGAGATGGACACGGGGAGAGAGACAGAGAGATGTACACGGGGAAAGAGAGAGAGAGAGAGATGGACACGGGGAGAGAGAGAGAGAGATGGACACGGGGAGAGAGAGAGAGATGGACACGGGGGAGAGAGAGAGAGAGAGAGATGGACACGGGGAGAGAGAGAGAGAGAGAGAGATGGACACGGGGAGATAGAGAGAGAGAGAGATGGACACGGGGAGAGAGAGAGAGAGAGAGATGGACACGGAGAGAGAGAGAGAGATGGACACGGGGAGAGAGAGGGAGATGGACACGGGGAGAGAGAGAGAGAGAGAGAGAGATGGACACGGGGAGAGAGAGAGAGAGAGATGGACACGGGGAGAGAGAGAGAGAGAGAGAGAGAGATGGACACGGGGAGGGAGAGAGAGAGATGGACACGGGGAGTGAGACAGAGAGATGGACACGGGGAGAGACAGAGAGAGATGGACACGGGGAGAGAGAGAGATGGACACGGGGAGAGAGAGAGATGGACACAGGGAGAGAGAGAGAGAGAGATGGACACGGGCAGAGAGAGAGATGGACACGGGGAGAGAGAGATAGAGATAGACACGGGGAGAGAGAGAGAGAGAGTGTGATGGACAAGGGGAGAGAGAGAGAGAGAGAGATGGACACGGGGAGAGAGAGAGAGAGAGATGGACACGGGGGGAGAGAGAGAGAGAGATGGAAACGGGGAGAGAGAGAGAGAGATGGAAACGGGGAGAGAGAGAGAGAGAGATGGGACACGGGGAGAGAGAGAGAGAGATGGACACGGGGAGAGAGAGAGAGAGAGAGAGATGGACACGGGGAGAGAGAGAGAGAGAGAGATGGACACGGGGAGAGAGAGAGAGAGAGAGAGAGAGAGGGATGGACACGGGGAGGGAGAGAGAGAGATGGACACGGGGAGAGAGAGAGATGGACACGGGGGAGAGAGAGAGAGAGAGAGATGGACACGGGGAGAGAGAGAGAGAGAGAGAGATGGACACGGGAGAGAGAGAGAGAGATGGACACGGGGAGAGAGAGAGATGGACACGGGGAGAGAGAGAGAGAGAGATGGACACGGGGAGAGAGAGAGAGAGAGAGATGGACACGGGGAGAGAGAGAGAGAGAGAGATGGACACGGGGAGAGAGAGAGATGGACACGGGGAGAGAGAGAGAGAGATGGACACGGCGAGAGAGAGAGAGAGAGAGAGATGGACACGGGGAGAGAGAGAGAGAGATGGACACGGGGAGAGAGAGAGAGATGGACACGGGGAGAGAGAGAGAGAGATGGACACAGGGAGAGAGAGAGAGAGAGATGGACGCGGGGAGAGAGAGAGAGAGAGATGGACACAGGGAGAGAGAGAGAGAGAGATGGACACGGGGAGAGAAAGAGAGAGAGAGATGGACACGGGGAGAGAGAGAGAGAGAGAGATGGACACGGGGAGAGAGAGAGATGGACACGGGGAGAGAGAGAGAGAGATGGACACGGGGAGAGAGAGAGAGAGAGATGGACACGGGGAGAGAGAGAGAGAGAGAGAGAGAGATGGACACGGGGAGAGAGAGAGAGAGAGAGAGATGGACACGGGGAGAGAGAGATGGACACAGGGAGAGAGAGAGAGAGAGAGATGGACACGGGGAGAGAGAGAGAGAGAGAGAGATGGACAAAGGGGAGAGAGAGATGGACACAGGGAGAGAGAGAGAGAGAGAGATGGACACCGGGAGAGAGAGAGAGAGACAGATGGACACGGGGAGAGAGAGAGATGGACACAGGGAGAGAGAGAGAGAGAGAGATGAACACGAGGAGAGAGAGAGAGAGAGAGAGATGGACACGGGGAGAGAGAGAGATGGACACGGGGAGAGAGAGAGAGAGAGATGGACACGGGGAGAGAGAGAGAGAGAGATGGACACGGGGAGAGAGAGAGAGAGAGAGAGATGGACACGGGGAGAGAGAGAGAGAGAGAGATGGACACGGGGAGAGAGAGTGTGAGAGAGATGGACACGGGGAGATAGAGAGAGAGAGAGAGATGGACACGGGGAGAGAGAGAGATGGACACGGGGAGAGTGAGAGAGAGAGAGATGGACACGGGGAGAGAGAGAGAGAGAGATGGACACGGGGAGAGAGAGAGAGAGAGAGATGGACACGGGGAGAGAGAGAGAGAGAGAGAGATGGACACGGGGAGAGAGAGAGAGAGAGAGATGGACACGGGGAGAGAGAGAGAGAGAGAGTTGGACGCGGGGAGAGAGAGAGAGAGAGATGGACACGGGGAGAGAGAGAGAGAGAGAGATGGACACGGGGAGAGAGAGAGAGAGAGAGAGAGATGGACACGGGGAGAGAGAGAGAGAGAGATGGACACGGGGAGAGAGAGAGAGAGATGGACACGGGGAGTGAGATAGAGAGATGGACACGGGGAAAGAGAGAGAGAGAGATGGACACGGTGAGATAGAGAGATGGACACGGGGAGAGAGAGAGAGAGAGAGATGGACACGGGGAGAGAGAGAGATGGACACGGGGAGAGAGAGAGAGAGAGATGGACACGGGGAGAGAGAGAGAGAGAGATGGACACGGGGAGAGAGAGAGAGAGAGAGAGATGGACACGGGGAGAGAGAGAGAGAGAGAGATGGACACGGGGAGAGAGAGTGTGAGAGAGATGGGACACGGGGAGAGAGAGAGAGAGAGAGAGATGGACACGGGGAGAGAGAGAGATGGACACGGGGAGAGAGAGAGAGAGAGAGATGGACACGGGGAGAGAGAGAGAGAGAGATGGACACGGGGAGAGAGAGAGAGAGAGAGATGGACACGGGGAGAGAGAGAGAGAGAGAGAGATGGACACGGGGAGAGAGAGAGAGAGAGAGATGGACACGGGGAGAGAGAGAGAGAGAGTGTTGGACACGGGGAGAGAGAGAGAGAGAGATGGACACGGGGAGAGAGAGAGAGAGAGAGATGGACACGGGGAGAGAGAGAGAGAGAGATGGACACGGGGAGAGAGAGAGAGAGATGGACACGGGGAGTGAGATAGAGAGATGGACACAGGGAAAGAGAGAGAGAGAGAGATGGACACGGGGAGAGAGAGAGATGGACACGGGGAGAGAGAGATAGACATAGACACGGGGAGAGAGAGAGAGAGAGTGTGATGGACACGGGGAGAGAGAGAGAGAGAGAGATGGAAACGGGGAGAGAGAGAGAGTGATGGACACGGGGAGAGAGAGAGAGAGAGAGAGATGGACCCGGGGAGAGAGAGAGAGAGATGGACACGAGGGGAGAGAGAGAGAGATGGACACGGGGAGAGAGAGAGAGAGATGGACACAGGGAGAGAGAGAGAGAGAGATGGACACGGGGAGAGAGAGAGATGGACACGGGGAGAGAGACAGAGAGATGTACACGGGGAAAGAGAGAGAGAGAGAGATGGACACGGGAAGAGAGAGAGAGAGAGAGATGGATACGGGGTGAGAGAGACAGAGAGAGAGAGATGGACACGGGGAGAGAGAGAGAGAGAGAGAGAGAGAGAGAGATGGACACGGGGAGAGAGAGAGAGAGATGGACACGGGGAGAGCGAGAGAGAGAGATGGACACGGGGAGTGAGATAGAGAGATGGACACGCGGAGAGAGAGAGAGAGATGGACACGGGGAGAGAGACAGAGAGATGTACACGGGGAAAGAGAGAGAGAGAGAGATGGACTCGGGGAGAGAGAGAGATGGACACGGGGAGAGAGAGATAGAGATAGACACGGGGAGAGAGAGAGAGAGTGTGATGGACACGGGGAGAGAGAGAGAGAGAGAGATGGACACGGGGAGAGAGAGAGAGAGAGATGGACACGGGGAGAGAGAGAGAGAGAGATGGAAACGGGGAGAGAGAGATAGAGATGGAAACGGGGAGAGAGAGAGAGAGAGATGGACACGGGGAGAGAGAGAGAGAGAGAGAGATGGACACGGGGAGAGAGAGAGAGAGATGGACACGGGGGGAGAGAGAGAGAGATGGACACGGGGAGAGAGAGAGAGAGAGATGGACACGGGGAGAGAGAGAGATGGACACGGGGAGAGAGACAGAGAGATGTACACGGGGAGTGAGACAGAGAGATGGACACGGGGAGAGAGAGATAGAGATAGACACGGGGAGAGAGAGAGAGAGAGTGTGATGGACACGGGGAGAGAGAGAGAGAGAGATGGACACGGGGAGAGAGAGAGAGAGATGGACACGGGGAGAGAGAGAGAGAGAGAGATGGACACGGGGAGAGAGAGAGAGAGAGAGAGATGGACACGGGGAGATAGAGAGAGAGAGAGAGATGGACACGGGGAGAGAGAGAGAGAGAGAGATGGACACGGAGAGAGAGAGAGAGATGGACACGGGGAGAGAGAGGGAGATGGACACGGGGAGAGAGAGAGAGAGATGGACACGGGGAGAGAGAGAGAGAGAGAGATGGACACGGGGAGAGAGAGAGAGAGAGAGAGAGAGAGATGGACACGGGGAGGGAGAGAGAGAGATGGACACGGGGAGTGAGACAGAGAGATGGACACGGGGAGAGACAGAGAGAGATGGACACGGGGAGAGAGAGAGATGGACACGGGGAGAGAGAGAGCTGGACACAGGGAGAGAGAGAGAGAGATGGACACGGGCAGAGAGAGAGATGGACACGGGGAGAGAGAGAGAGAGAGAGATGGACACGGGGAGAGAGAGAGAGAGATGGACACGGGGAGAGAGAGAGAGAGAGATGGAAACGGGGAGAGAGAGAGAGAGATGGAAACGGGGAGAGAGAGAGAGAGAGATGGACACGGGGAGAGAGAGAGAGAGATGGAAACGGGGAGAGAGAGAGAGAGAGAGAGATGGACACGGGGAGAGAGAGAGAGAGAGAGAGATGGACACGGGGAGAGAGAGAGAGAGAGAGAGAGAGAGAGAGATGGACACGGGGAGAGAGAGAGAGAGAGATGGACACGGGGAGAGAGAGAGAGAGAGATGGACACGGGGAGTGAGAGAGAGAGATGGACACGGGGAGAGAGACAGAGAGATGTACACGGGGAAAGAGAGAGAGAGAGAGATGGACACGGGGAGAGAGAGAGATGGACACGGGGAGAGAGAGATAGAGATAGACACGGGGAGAGAGAGAGAGAGAGTGTGATGGACACGGGGAGAGAGAGAGAGAGAGATGGACACGGGGAGAGAGAGAGAGAGAGATGGACACGGGGGGAGAGAGAGAGAGAGATGGAAACGGGGGAGAGAGAGAGAGATGGAAACGGGGAGAGAGAGAGAGAGAGATGGACACGGGGAGAGAGAGAGAGAGAGAGAGATGGACACGGGGAGAGAGAGAGAGAGATGGACACGGGGGGAGAGAGAGAGAGATGGACACGGGGAGAGAGAGAGAGAGATGGACACAGGGAGAGAGAGAGAGAGAGAGATGGACACGGGGGAGAGAGAGAGATGGACACGGGGAGAGAGACAGAGAGATGTACACGGGGAAAGAGAGAGAGAGAGAGATGGACACGGGGAGAGAGAGAGAGAGAGATGGACACGGGAGAGAGATGGACACGGGGAGAGAGAGAGTGAGAGATGGACATGAGGAGAGAGAGAGAGAGATGGACACGGGGAGAGAGAGAGAGAGAGAGATGGACACGGGGAGAGAGAGAGAGAGATGGACACGGGGAGAGAGAGAGAGAGATGGACACGGGGGAGAGAGAGAGAGATGGACACGGGGAGAGAGAGAGAGAGAGAGAGATGGACACGGGGAGATAGAGAGAGAGAGAGATGGACACGGGGAGAGAGAGAGAGAGAGAGAGAAAGAGATGGACACGGGGAGGGAGAGAGAGAGATGGACACGGGGAGAGAGAGAGAGAGAGAGAGAGAGAGAGAGATGGACACGGGGAGGGAGAGAGAGAGATGGACACGGGGAGTGAGACAGAGAGATGGACACGGGGAGAGACAGAGAGAGATGGACACGGGGAGAGAGAGAGATGGACACGGGGAGAGAGAGAGATGGACACGGGCAGAGAGAGAGATGGACACGGGGAGAGAGAGATAGAGATAGACACGGGGAGAGAGAGAGAGAGAGTGTGATGGACACGGGGAGAGAGAGAGAGAGAGAGATGGACACGGGGAGAGAGAGAGAGAGATGGACACGGGGAGAGAGAGAGAGAGAGATGGAAACGGGGAGAGAGAGAGAGAGATGGAAACGGGGAGAGATAGAGAGAGATGGACACGGGGAGAGAGAGAGAGAGAGATGGAAACGGGGAGAGAGAGAGAGAGAGATGGACACAGGGAGAGAGAGAGAGAGAGAGAGATGGACACGGGGAGAGAGAGAGATGGACACGGGGAGAGAGACAGAGAGATGTACACGGGGAAAGAGAGAGAGAGAGATGGACACGGGGAGAGAGAGAGAGATGGACACGGGAGAGAGAGAGAGAGATGGACACGGGGAGAGAGAGACTGAGAGATGGACACGAGGAGAGAGAGAGAGAGATGGACACGGGGAGAGAGAGAGAGAGAGAGATGGACACGGGGAGAGAGAGAGAGTGATGGACACGGGGAGAGAGAGAGATGGACACGCGGAGAGAGAGAGAGAGAGAGAGATGGACACGCGGAGAGAGAGAGAGAGAGAGAGATGGACACGGGGAGAGAGAGAGAGAGAGAGATGGACACGGGGAGAGAGAGAGAGAGAGAGATGGACACGGGGAGAGAGAGGGAGATGGACACGGGGAGAGAGAGAGAGAGAGAGAGATGGACACGGGGAGAGAGAGAGAGAGAGAGATGGACACGGGGAGAGAGAGAGAGAGAGAGAGAGAGAGATGGACACGGGGAGGGAGAGAGAGAGATGGACACGGGGAGAGAGAGAGAGAGAGAGATGGACACGGGGAGAGAGAGAGAGAGAGAGAGAGAGGGACGGACACGGGGAGATAGAGAGAGAGAGAGAGATGGACACGGGGTGAGAGAGAGAGAGAGAGAGAGAGAGAGATGGACACGGGGAGAGAGAGAGAGAGAGAGAGATGAGCACGGGGAGAGAGAGAGAGAGAGAGGAGATGGACACGGGGAGAGAGAGAGAGAGAGAGATGGACACGGGGAGAGAGAGAGAGAGAGATGGACACGGGGAGAGAGAGAGAGAGAGATGGACACGGGGAGAGAGAGAGAGAGATGGACATGGGGAGAGAGAGAGAGAGATGGACACGGTGGGGGAGAGAGAGAGAGAGAGATGGACACGGGGAGAGAGAGAGAGAGAGAGAGATGGACACGGGGAGAGAGAGAGATGGACACGCGGAGAGAGAGAGATGGACACGGGGAGAGAGAGAGAGAGCGATGGACACGGGGAGAGAGAGAGAGAGAGAGAGATGGACACGGGGAGAGAGAGAGAGAGATGGACACGGGGGGAGAGAGAGAGAGATGGACACGGGGAGAGAGAGAGAGAGAGATGGACACGGGGAGAGAGAGAGATGGACACGGGGAGAGAGACAGAGAGATGTACACGGGGAAAGAGAGAGAGAGAGAGATGGACACGGGGAAAGAGAGAGAGAGATGGACACGGGGAGAGAGAGAGAGAGATGGACACGGGGGAGAGAGAGAGAGAGAGAGATGGCCACGGGGAGAGAGAGAGAGAGAGAGAGATGGACACGGGGAGATAGAGAGAGAGAGAGATGGACACGGGGAGAGAGAGAGAGAGAGAGATGGACACGGAGAGAGAGAGAGAGATGGACACGGGGAGAGAGAGGGAGATGGACACGGGGAGAGAGAGAGAGAGAGAGAGATGGACACGGAGAGAGAGAGAGAGAGAGAGATGGACACGGGGAGAGAGAGAGAGAGAGAGAGATGGACACGGGGAGGGAGAGAGAGAGATGGACACGGGGAGTGAGACAGAGAGATGGACACGGGGAGAGACAGAGAGAGATGGACACGGGGAGAGAGAGAGATGGCCACGGGGAGAGAGAGAGATGGACACAGGGAGAGAGAGAGAGAGATGGACACGGGCAGAGAGAGAGATGGACACGGGGAGAGAGAGATAGAGATAGACACGGGGAGAGAGAGAGAGAGAGTGTGATGGACACGGGGAGAGAGAGAGAGAGAGAGATGGACACGGGGAGAGAGAGAGAGAGATGGACACGGGGAGAGAGAGAGAGAGAGATGGAAACGGGGGGAGAGAGAGAGAGAGATGGAAACGGGGAGAGAGAGAGAGAGAGATGGACACGGGGAGAGAGAGAGAGAGAGATGGAAACGGGGAGAGAGAGAGAGAGAGAGAGATGGACACGGGGAGAGAGAGAGAGAGAGAGAGATGGACACGGGGAGAGAGAGAGAGAGAGAGAGAGAGAGAGAGATGGACACGGGGAGAGAGAGAGAGAGAGATGGACACGGGGAGAGAGAGAGAGAGAGATGGACACGGGGAGTGAGAGAGAGAGATGGACACGGGGGAGAGAGACAGAGAGATGTACACGGGGAAAGAGAGAGAGAGAGAGATGGACACGGGGAGAGAGAGAGATGGACACGGGGAGAGAGAGATAGAGATAGACACGGGGAGAGAGAGAGAGAGTGTGATGGACACGGGGAGAGAGAGAGAGAGAGAGATGGACACGGGGAGAGAGAGAGAGAGAGATGGACACGGGGAGAGAGAGAGAGAGAGATGGAAACGGGGAGAGAGAGAGAGATGGAAACGGGGAGAGGGAGAGAGAGAGATGGACACGGGGAGAGAGAGAGAGAGAGAGATGGACACGGGGAGAGAGAGAGAGAGATGGACACGGGGGGAGAGAGAGAGAGATGGACACAGGGAGAGAGAGAGAGAGATGGACACAGGGAGAGAGAGAGAGAGATGGACACGGGGAGAGAGAGAGATGGACACGGGGAGAGAGACAGAGAGATGTACACGGGGAAAGAGAGAGAGAGAGAGATGGACACGGGGAGAGAGAGAGAGATGGACACGGGGAGAGAGAGAGAGAGATGGACACGGGGAGAGAGAGAGTGAGAGATGGACACGAGGAGAGAGAGAGAGAGAGATGGACACGGGGAGAGAGAGAGAGAGAGATGGACACGGGGAGAGAGAGAGAGAGAGAGATGGACACGGGAGAGAGAGAGAGAGATGGACACGGGGAGAGAGAGAGAGAGATGGACACGGGGGAGAGAGAGAGAGAGATGGACACGGGGAGAGAGAGAGAGAGAGAGAGATGGACACGGGGAGATAGAGAGAGAGAGAGATGGACACGGGAGAGAGAGAGAGAGAGATGGACACGGAGAGAGAGAGAGAGATGGACACGGGGAGAGAGAGGGAGATGGACACGGGGGGAGAGAGAGAGAGAGAGATGGACACGGGGAGAGAGAGAGAGAGAGAGAGAGAGAGATTGACACGGGGAGGGAGACAGAGAGATGGACACGGGAGTGAGACAGAGAGATGGACACGGGGAGAGACAGAGAGAGATGGACACGGGGAGAGAGAGAGATGGACACGGGGAGAGAGAGAGATGGACACGGGCAGAGAGAGAGATGGACACGGGGAGAGAGAGATAGAGATAGACACGGGGAGAGAGAGAGAGAGAGTGTGATGGACACGGGGAGAGAGAGAGAGAGAGAGATGGACACGGGGAGAGAGAGAGAGAGATGGACACGGGGAGAGAGAGAGAGAGAGATGGAAACGGGGAGAGAGAGAGAGATGGAAACGGGGAGAGAGAGAGAGAGATGGACACGGGGAGAGAGAGAGAGAGATGGAAACGGGGAGAGAGAGAGAGAGAGATGGACACAGGGAGAGAGAGAGAGAGAGATGGACACGGGGAGAGAGAGAGATGGACACGGGGAGAGAGACAGAGAGATGTACACGGGGAAAGAGAGAGAGAGAGATGGACACGGGGAGAGAGAGAGAGATGGACACGGGGAGAGAGAGAGAGAGATGGACACGGGGAGAGAGAGACTGAGAGATGGACACGAGGAGAGAGAGAGAGAGATGGACACGGGGAGAGAGAGAGAGAGAGAGATGGACACGGGGAGAGAGAGAGAGTGATGGACACGGGGAGAGAGAGAGATGGACACGCGGAGAGAGAGAGAGAGAGAGAGAGATGGACACGGGGAGAGAGAGAGAGACTGAGATAGACACGGGGAGAGAGAGAGAGAGAGAGATGGACCACGGGGAGATAGAGAGAGAGAGAGATGGACACGGGGAGAGAGAGAGAGAGAGAGATGGACACGGAGAGAGAGAGAGAGATGGACACGGGGAGAGAGAGGGAGATGGACACGGGGAGAGAGAGAGAGAGAGAGAGATGGACACGGAGAGAGAGAGAGAGAGAGAGATGGACACGGGGAGAGAGAGAGAGAGAGAGATGGACACGGGGAGGAGAGAGAGAGATGGACACGGGGAGTGAGACAGAGAGATGGACACGGGGAGAGACAGAGAGAGATGGACACGGGGAGAGAGAGAGATGGCCACGGGGAGAGAGAGAGATGGACACAGGGAGAGAGAGAGAGAGATGGACACGGGCAGAGAGAGAGATGGACACGGGGAGAGAGAGATAGAGATAGACACGGGGAGAGAGAGAGAGAGAGTGTGATGGACACGGGGAGAGAGAGAGAGAGAGAGATGGACACGGGGAGAGAGAGAGAGAGATGGACACGGGGAGAGAGAGAGAGAGAGATGGAAACGGGGAGAGAGAGAGAGAGATGGAAACGGGGAGAGAGAGAGAGAGAGATGGACACGGGGAGAGAGAGAGAGAGAGATGGAAACGGGAGAGAGAGAGAGAGAGAGAGATGGACACGGGGAGAGAGAGAGAGAGAGAGAGATGGACACGGGGAGAGAGAGAGAGAGAGAGAGAGAGAGATGGACACGGGGAGAGAGAGAGAGAGAGATGGACACGGGGAGTGAGAGAGAGAGATGGACACGGGGAGAGAGACAGAGAGATGTACACGGGGAAAGAGAGAGAGAGAGAGATGGACACGGGTAGAGAGAGAGAGATGGACACGGGGAGAGAGAGAGAGAGATGGACACGGGGAGAGAGAGAGTGAGAGATGGACACGAGGAGAGAGAGAGAGAGATGGACACGGGGAGAGAGAGAGAGAGAGAGAGATGGACACGGGGAGAGAGAGAGAGAGATGGACACGGGGAGAGAGAGAGAGAGATGGACACGGGGGAGAGAGAGAGAGGAGATGGACACGGGGAGAGAGAGAGAGAGAGAGAGATGGACACGGGGAGATAGAGAGAGAGAGAGATGGACACGGGGAGAGAGAGAGAGAGAGATGGACACGGAGAGAGAGAGAGAGATGGACACGGGGAGAGAGAGGGAGATGGACACGGGGGGAGAGAGAGAGAGAGAGATGGACACGGGGAGAGAGAGAGAGAGAGAGAGAGAGAGATTGACACGGGGAGGGAGAGAGAGAGATGGACACGGGGGAGTGAGGACAGAGAGATGGACACGGGGAGAGACAGAGAGAGATGGACACGGGGAGAGAGAGAGATGGACACGGGGAGAGAGAGAGATGGACACGGGCAGAGAGAGAGATGGACACGGGGAGAGAGAGATAGAGATAGACACGGGGAGAGAGAGAGAGAGAGTGTGATGGACACGGGGAGAGAGAGAGAGAGAGAGATGGACACGGGGAGAGAGAGAGAGAGATGGACACGGGGAGAGAGAGAGAGAGAGATGGAAACGGGGAGAGAGAGAGAGATGGAAACGGGGAGAGAGAGAGAGAGATGGACACGGGGAGAGAGAGAGAGAGATGGAAACGGGGAGAGAGAGAGAGAGAGATGGACACAGGGAGAGAGAGAGAGAGAGATGGACACGGGGAGAGAGAGAGAGATGGACACGGGGAGAGAGACAGAGAGATGTACACGGGAAAGAGAGAGAGAGAGATGGACACGGGGAGAGAGAGAGAGATGGACACGGGGAGAGAGAGAGAGAGATGGACACGGGGAGAGAGAGACTGAGAGATGGACACGAGGAGAGAGAGAGAGAGATGGACACGGGGAGAGAGAGAGAGAGAGAGATGGACACGGGGAGAGAGAGAGAGTGATGGACACGGGGAGAGAGAGAGATGGACACGCGGAGAGAGAGAGAGAGAGAGAGATGGACACGGGGAGAGAGAGAGAGACTGAGATAGACACGGGGAGAGAGAGAGAGAGAGATGGACACGGGGAGAGAGAGAGAGAGTGAGATGGACACGGGGAGAGAAGAGAGAGAGAGAGATGGACACGGGGAGAGAGAGAGAGAGAGATGGACACGGGGAGAGAGAGTGAGAGAGAGTTGGACACGGGGAGAGAGAGAGAGAGAGATGGACACGGGGAGAGAGAGAGAGAGAGAGATGGACACGGGGAGAGAGAGAGAGAGAGAGAGAGGGACGGACACGGGG
>NW_027310753.1:47500-48687 GCF_047496795.1 Chiloscyllium punctatum | reverse complement strand
GGTTAGAAGCCTCAAAGTCGGGTTGAGCAGTCACTTTCACCCCCATCCCCTTTCGGACCCCTTCCCACGGTTGGAAATGCATGAAAATCGGCCTGTACACGGTGGGCGCTCCCCCCTCGAAGACGAGACCGTCTGCAGAACCGCCGGGTCAAATCCGGCTGAGCTACCCGCGTTACAGGTCTCAAAGTCGGCTTGAGCAGTCACATTCAATCCCATTCCCGTTTGGACCTCTTCCCGCCGATGGAAATGCACAAAATTCGGCCTGAACACGGGGGACGCTCCCCCCTCGAAGGCGAGACCGTCGCCAGAACCGCCGGGTCAAACCCGGCTGAGCTACCCGCGTTACAGGTCTCAAAGTCGGCTTGAGCAGTCACATTCAATCCCATTCCCGTTTGGACCTCTTCCCGCCGATGGAAATGCACAAAATTCGGCCTGAACACGGGGGACGCTCCCCCCTCGAAGGCGAGACCGTCGCCAGAACCGCCGGGTCAAACCCGGCTGAGCTACCCGCGTTACAGGTCTCAAAGTCGGCTTGAGCAGTCACGTTCAATCCCATTCCCGTTTGGACCTCTTCCCGCCGATGGAAATGCATGAAAATCGGCCTGGACACGGGGGAGGCAGCCGCCTCGAAGACGAGACCGTCGGCAGAACCGCCGGATCAAACCCGGCTGAGCTACCCGGGTTAGAAGCCTCAAAGTCGGGTTGAGCAGTCACTTTCACCCCCATCCCCTTTCGGACCCCTTCCCACGGTTGGAAATGCATGAAAATCGGCCTGTACACGGTGGGCGCCCCCCCCCCCGAAGACGAGACCGTCGGCAGAACCGCCGGGTCAAACCCGGCTGAGCTACCCGGCTTACAAGTCTCAAAGTCGGGTTGAGCAGTCACGTTCACTCCCATTCCCTTTTGGACCACTTCCCACGGTTCGAAATGCACAATATTCGGCCTGAACACGGGGGACGCTCCCCCCTCGAAGACGAGACCGACGGCAGAACCGCCGGGTCAAACCCGGCTGAGCTACCCGGCTCGGAAGCGCCAAAGTCGGCTTGAGCAGTCACATTCACTCCCATCCCCTTTTGGACCACTTCCGGCGGTTCGAAATGCATGAAAATCGGCCTGTACACGGGGGAGGCACCCGCCTCGAAGACGAGACCGTCGGCAGAACCGCCGGATCAAACCCGGCTGCGCTA
>NW_027310753.1:40000-42500 GCF_047496795.1 Chiloscyllium punctatum | reverse complement strand
AGAGCCATTAATAATCTCTGGATTCCAGATATTAGCCATCGCTCTTAATTTACTCAGTTTCCGTATTCTATCCTCAACGCTACTTCCAGCAAATTTAAACGATGCATGTAGCACCCCATCCTCCGACCTCAGTAGCGATCCATATTTCCTCATTATCAGGATCGGGATAAATGTCGATAGGCGGTTTATGGCAAGGCCTCCATCTCGAGACTTAGCATATAAAATGCCGTCCGTAATGGATTGTGGTAGGTGTAAAATTTCTTTGATTGCATTCTTAATAATATTATCCAATTTCTTTAAATAATTAAGAGAAACCTCTGATAAAACCTGATAATAAAATAGCCTAGGGATAAAATATGTTTTTAAAATTTCAATCTTTTGGACAGGTTTCAGGGATGAACCTTTTAAATTCCCTAACCATACTTCTAGTTGATTTTCCCAGTTGGCCTTACTAATCCCCAACCAGGGGTCAATTTTGGCCCCTAAGTATTTATCGGTAGTTCCTGGCTCAATAAATTGAATCTCCTTGTCCTCAAACTTCCAATTGGGCTTATCATTATATATAAAGGACTTGTTCTTATGATTAAAATAAAACCCTTTAGTTTTTTTAATATTGACCTCCAGCCCTGTGTTCCGGCAAAATCTTTCTATTATTTTAAGATTGTATACCATACCCTCATATGATTCGCTAATTAGGGCAATATCATCGGCAAAAGCCAATGATGCACAATGACAATCCTTACCGTCCTCACCCAAAAATATCCCCTTTTGTTTGTCCTCAATTGTGCTAATCAGCGGATCCATAATTATATTAAATAAAATTGGCGATAAAGCATCGCCCTGCTTAACCCCGCATAATATCGGAATATTATCGGTTTTGCAGTTATATCCTTCAATTTGGGTAAAATTATTCTCGTAAAGATCCCTAATTAGTTGTACGAACACTCCTGGGAGCTGGAGTCTTTTAAGACCTGTCACTATCAACTTGTGTCCCACGGTGTCGAAGGCTTTGGCTAAGTCTACAAAGACTATTGCCAAGTCCTTCTTCTTACATTTTGCCCCACTCATTATATTTTCTAGAATCTTAATATTTTCTTCACACCCTGGGACTCCCGTCATAAATCCTTTTTGTCTTTGGTTTAATTTAATAATCTTATTCAATCTATTGGCCATAATTTTTGTAAAGATTCTTAATAGCATTGGACCAATAGTAATTGGTCTCCAATTATTAATGTCTAGTAGTTCTTCCTCGTTATTACTTTTAGGGATGAGTACGGTCCTACTGACCTTCAACTGGTCTGGTATCCTGCCCGTGGCCACCCAAACAGAATACAATCTTGGCAGCAGCATATTGTCTTTATTAAAGATCTTAATAATGTCTCCCATTGTCATCCCATCGGGACCCGCAGCAGTTTTGACGTCCATCGCCTTGATGGCACGATCAACATCCTCTACCCCTACAGGTCCCGTTAGGAGTACAAATTGGGATTCCTCTATCTGATTGTTGTATTTAACAAAACCTCTCAAATTATTCTTCTCATTACTCTTAGTTAGTTTACCTTTAAAGTATTCTTCTAATTCTTTCTTTCCTAGGGGGCATTTACTTTTACCCGGAGCACCCATCAGGGTTCTAGCTAGATACTGGCGTTTTGTTTTAAAAAGAACCTGCATCTCTTTAAATTTTCCTTTCTTCTTACTATACCTACTTTTTGCACCACTAACCCTTTTATTATTCCTTATTTTATTATCCTTTATTTTAACGTCTATCCGTTTATTATGTTTATTATGTTTAGTCTTACTACTAATGTTCTCTTTATTCTTCTTTCCTATCTTGTTTAGGATCCCCTTCATAATCCTTTCAAACTCATTTTTACCCTTTTTATTCTTATCCAGGTTCCTTTCAATTAAGCTAAGAAGTTCATCCACTGATCCCTCCGGGCAATCCAATTCATTAATATTACTATGGGTACTACCTATCCCTTCCTGTGTCCTATCCAGACTCTCAATATTTTCCTCTTCGTCTTCTTCCATATTACTACTCAACAATATCTCACGATCTACTTCAACCTTTTTATCATTCTTTTTGATTTTCTTAATTAGCAGACGCCTTTTGTCTGAAATTTGCTTCGCAGTTTTTGATCCTAATCTTTCAGCGATCAATTTATTAATATTTCTATTACCAGCAAATTCTAATTCCAATCTTTGCAACATATCCACTTCCTCACTTGACCACACACCCTTCCTATTACTCTCTTTACTAATGTCTTTTTTCCTACCCTCGTTACTCTTAATCTTCCTTTTCTCGTTCCTCAAGTTAGGGTGTGCATGCCTCTCATGCTGCCCAAGGCCTCTAGCTGTACCAAATCTTAAAGTACATAGATCACATCCATACTTCTTCAATTCCACCTCCGAGTTATTATTACCATTCCCATTATTCTCATTAACCTCACCCTCCACATTTAAACTCTCAATAGCCCCCCTGGTACACTTCGAGAAGTGA
>NW_027310753.1:32500-35000 GCF_047496795.1 Chiloscyllium punctatum | reverse complement strand
CGGGGGGATGGCGTCGAGCCTGACGAACGGAATGTGCAGGGTGGGGGGGAAAGGCCAAGCGCTCCGACGCCGGAGGGCTCCGGAGTCTGAACTTAGGGGGACAAAGAGGACGGGTCCTCTGCGACACCCCAGCCGCGCTCTCGCCAGCCAAGGCGAGTGCGATTGATTGCCAAACGACCCTCAGACAGGCGTGGCCCCGGGAAGAACCCGGGGCCGCAAAGTGCGTTCAAAGTGTCGATGATCAATGTGTCCTGCAATTCACATTAATTCTCGCAGCTAGCTGCGTTCGTCATCGACGCACGAGCCGAGTGATCCACCGTCAAGAGTTGTCTGAGTTTGTTTTAGGTCTCTCTCCCTCGCCAGAGGAAAGCGACCCGGACCGCACATACGCTCCCCACCTTGAGCTACAGCCACCTGCACGCCGGCGTGCGGGCGGAGCAGGGTGGCGTGAAGCGGTGGGGAGCACCATCCTGGTGCGGCCCGCAGAAACATACGTCTATTGGGGGGAGGAGGACAGGGCGCCCAAGAGGCGATGCGTGCCCCAACGCACCGCAGCGACGGAGGCAGGATCACCGCCACCATGTCGCCCGCCGAGTATCACGAGGCGTGCAGCAGCTTTGCCCTAGGAAAAGCAGAGGCGGGAACGGGCACCGGCCATCGGTTCGGCAGCGTCACTGACGCGTGCACGTGGCGGCGTGTCGGCGAGCGGACTTCCTGCGAGGAGGCGGGGGCGGCACTCGCCCGAGCAGACGCCCGCCCGGCCCAGCCACCGCCGAGGTGGAATGGGAGTCGCGGCAACGGCTCGTCATACTCGTTCCCACACTCACAGCGCAGCTTGCCCGCAAGCCACCGACCACCGATCGACGCCAGGCGCCCCGACCGAGAGCGGGATCGCTCGTTCGCCCTGCTGGCAGTTCGCTGGGGATCACTACTGCACGGAGCTCGGAGACCGACGGGCGGCAACTCGAGAGTCTTTAAACCACCACCCCCATCCCGCAAGTGCAAAGAGGCTGTATACGCACAGACGGGTGAGGGGAATAGGTACCCCGTCGGGTTTGAAGGGAGCGTGACTAGATAGCAACGATGTAAACCCAGCCGATTTGGGAGCGAAGGACCGGCGCCTGCATCACCGGCTTCGTTTCCCGTGGCTGGAGAGTACACCGAAACCCTCCGTCTGTCGCGAGCTCCCGACGACGCGGTGCCGCCAAGCAGCAGGGCCGGACCTGGTGTGGCTCCCCTCGTCGATCACAGACCGGTCGGCACTACTGACGAGACGGTGGAACGGGCTTCGCCCCTTGTGACGAAGGGTGATGCGAACCCGCCCGCCCGCGTGCGTTCGGGGTGGACTCGGCAAACGGAGATTTGAAATCGGAAAGTGTCCTCCTGCCCCGCGCAGGTAGGCGCCCAACAGTTGTGGGGGGTTTGGCGGTGACCACGGCTGCAGGGCCTGCTACCCCGACGAGCTCTCCTGCTGGCCCCGAAACCACCCTCGCGAGACAAGTTGAAACGGAAACGGGCGTACCCCCAAGCCGACGATCCTTTCTTATTTGTTACTTTTTTTTTCACTTGCTCGAGTTGTGGGGATTTGGCGGTGACCACGGCTGCAGGGCCTGCTACCCCGACGAGCTCTCCTGCTGGCCCCGAAACCACCCTCGCGAGACAAGTTGAAACGGAAACGGGCGTACCCCCAAGCCGACGATCCTTTCTTATTTGTTACTTTTTTTTTCACTTGCTCGAGTTGTGGGGGTTTGGCGGTGACCACGGCTGCAGGGCCTGCTACCCCGACGAGCTCTCCTGCTGGCCCCGAAACCACCCTCGCGAGACAAGTTGAAACGGAAACGGGCGTACCCCCAAGCCGACGATCCTTTCTTATTTGTTACTTTTTTTTTCACTTGCTCGAGTTGTGGGGGTTTGGCGGTGACCACGGCTGCAGGGCCTGCTACCCCGACGAGCTCTCCTGCTGGCCCCGAAACCACCCTCGCGAGACAAGTTGAAACGGAAACGGGCGTACCCCCAAGCCGACGATCCTTTCTTATTTGTTACTTTTTTTTTCACTTGCTCCAGTTGTGGGGGTTTGGCGGTGACCACGGCTGCAGGGCCTGCTACCCCGACGAGCTCTCCTGCTGGCCCCGAAACCACCCTCGCGAGACAAGTTGAAACGGAAACGGGCGTACCCCCAAGCCGACGATCCTTTCTTATTTGTTACTTTTTTTTTCACTTGCTCGAGTTGTGGGGGTTTGGCGGTGACCACGGCTGCAGGGCCTGCTACCCCGACGAGCTCTCCTGCTGGCCCCGAAACCACCCTCGCGAGACAAGTTGAAACGGAAACGGGCGTACCCCCAAGCCGACGATCCTTTCTTATTTGTTACTTTTTTTTTCACTTGCTCGAGTTGTGGGGGTTTGGCGGTGACCACGGCTGCAGGGCCTGCTACCCCGACGAGCTCTCCTGCTGGCCCCGAAACCACCCTCGCGAGACAAGTTGAAACGGAAACGGGCGTAC
>NW_027310753.1:15000-27500 GCF_047496795.1 Chiloscyllium punctatum | reverse complement strand
GCTCTCTTCACAAGAGGCTTTATTAGGGAGTGCTAAGGCAAGGTTCTGTGCCCTCCACCCTCATCGCAACACCCATGGGAGCCTCCGGTCGTCAATAGACCGCCGCACCGGCCTCTGACTGACGCTCAGAATGGACGGAAAGAGCCGGGTAAGCCTTTCAAAAGATTCGACCACGTGCCGAAAACTTTAGACTTCCGTGAGCTCTCCGGCTTGCACCGAGACCCGAAGTCGACGTGCTAAGCACCACGGGACCCCTTTCGCCTGCAGGTCCCGAGCCGCCTTTATTTGCTGTTACGAGCATCGTGTGCCCCATACCTGCGTGACAAGCACCGCAGGGCGGCAGAGCCATCGCACTTGGCCGGGTGGCAGAGGAGGACCAGACTATTCACAGATAGCGGCCCAACGACTCCCAGAGCCGGTCGTGCGGCGCGCGAGGTCTGCTCTCTTCACAAGAGGCTTTATTAGGGAGTGCTAAGGCAAGGTTCTGTGCCCTCCACCCTCATCGCAACACCCATGGGAGCCTCCGGTCGTCAATAGACCGCCGCACCGGCCTCTGACTGACTCTCAGAATGGACGGAAAGAGCCGGGTAAGCCTTTCAAAAGATTCGACCACGTGCCGAAAACTTTAGACTTCCGTGAGCTCTCCGGCTTGCACCGAGACCCGAAGTCGGCGTGCTAAGCACCACGGGACCCCTTTCGCCTGCAGGTCCCGAGCCGCCTTTATTTGCTGTTACGAGCATCGTGTGCCCCATACCTGCGTGACAAGCACCGCAGGGCGGCAGAGCCATCGCACTTGGCCGGGTGGCAGAGGAGGACCAGACTATTCACAGATAGCGGCCCAACGACTCCCAGAGCCGGTCGTGCGGCGCGCGAGGTCTGCTCTCGTCACAAGAGGCTTTAGGGAGTGCTCAGGCAAGGGTCAGCCCGCAGCCTTCCTGGCAACACCCAGGGGAACCAGGCCACTCGCGTCTCTCGCCTTCATTTTCGACACGAGCGCCTGCGGAGGGCCACCACCCCCTCCGATTGTCAAGAGACCTCCGCACCGGCCTCTGACTTACTCTCAGAATGGACGGAAAGAGCCGGGTAAGCCTTTGAAAAGATTCGACCACGTGCCGAAAACTTTAGACTTCCGTGAGCTCTCCGGCTTGCACCGAGACCCGAAGTCGACGTGCTTAGCACCACGGGACCCCTTTCGCCTGCAGGTCCCGAGCCGCCTTTTATTTTTGTTACGAGTATCGTGTTCCCCAAACCTGGGTGACGAGCACCGCAGGGCGGCAGAGCCATCGCGCTTGTCCGGGTGGCAGAGGAGGACCAGACTATTCACAAATAGCGGCCCAACGACTCCCAGAGCCGGTCGTGCGGCACGCGAGGTCTGCTCTCATCACAAGAGGCTTTAGGGAGTGCTCAGGCAACGGTCAGCCCGCAGCCTTCTTGGCAACACCCAAGGGAACCAGGCCACTCGCGTCTCTCGCCTTCATTTTGGACACGAGCGCCTGTGGAGGGACGGCCGGAGTCAACGTGGGGTTTGCCCGCCCTCCAATAGTGTCAAAAGACCGCCGCACAAGTCTCTGACCGACTCTTAGAACAGACAGAAAGAGTTTGTCAAATCTGTCAAAAAATTGACAAAGTGTCAAAAATTCGACTTCCAAGAGCTCTCCGGCATGCACTCATACCTGTCATTAAAGTGCTATGCCCGTGGAACCGTTTTTCGGATGCCTTTCAGAACGGTCCCGCGCCGCCATTTTGTTCTAAAAATCGTGTTCCCATATATCTCCGGGTACCCCGCCAACCTCACTGCGGAAAAACTACAAGTGGCACTGAATGGGTCTGAATTCCAAATTTGACTGCATCGGTCTGGAACTCGGTCCGGTCAAAACCGTTTGGATTTTCCTCGGTCCGGACTTCCGCGACAGACAAAGTTAAAGTTTTCGGGCTGCAGGCACAAAACGACAGCTGGCCATTTGCCGGGCTCAACTCACCCAATTCCTCCGGCACTTCGGAGCACATGTTCGGCGTAGGTTTGCGAATCTTTCCCGATGCTTCAGCATTTTCCTCCGCTGACACTTAGAATATTTTTCACACTTTGCTGAAAATTTTTCTAAGTGTTTTTTCCCAAGTTTTTCTGGTTACTGATTTCTTCTTTTTAAACATTTTTCTAAGTTTTTCTGGTTACTCACTTCTTCTTTTTAAACATTTTTCTAAGTTTTTCTGGTTACTGATTTCTTCTTTTTAAACATTTTTCGCAGTTTTTCTGGTTACTCATTTCTTCTTTTTAAACATTTTTCGCAGTTTTTCTGGTTACTGATTTCTTCTTTTTAAACATTTTTCTAAGTTTTTCTGGTTACTCATTTCTTCTTTTTAAACATTTTTCTAAGTTTTCCAGGTTACTGATTTCTTCTTTTTAAACATTTTTCTAAGTTTTTCTGGTTACTGATTTCTTCTTTTTAAACATTTTTCTAAGTTTTTCTGGTTACTCATTTCTTCTTTTTAAACATTTTTCTAAGTTTTCCAGGTTACTGATTTCTTCTTTTTAAACATTTTTCGCAGTTTTTCTGGTTACTGATTTCTTCTTTTTAAACATTTTTCTAAGTTTTTCTGGTTACTCACTTCTTCTTTTTAAACATTTTTCTAAGTTTTTCTGGTTACTGATTTCTTCTTTTTAAACATTTTTCTAAGTTTTTCTGGTTACTCACTTCTTCTTTTTAAACATTTTTCTAAGTTTTTCTGGTTACTCACTTCTTCTTTTTAAACATTTTTCTAAGTTTTCCAGGTTACTGATTTCTTCTTTTTAAACATTTTTCGCAGTTTTTCTGGTTACTGATTTCTTCTTTTTAAACATTTTTCTAAGTTTTTCTGGTTACTCACTTCTTCTTTTTAAACATTTTTCTAAGTTTTTCTGGTTACTGATTTCTTCTTTTTAAACATTTTTCTAAGTTTTTCTGGTTACTGATTTCTTCTTTTTAAACATTTTTCTAAGTTTTTCTGGTTACTCACTTCTTCTTTTTAAACATTTTTCTAAGTTTTTCTGGTTACTCACTTCTTCTTTTTAAACATTTTTCTAAGTTTTTCTGGTTACTCATTTCTTCTTTTTAAACATTTTTCTAAGTTTTCCAGGTTACTGATTTCTTCTTTTTAAACATTTTTCGCAGTTTTTCTGGTTACTGATTTCTTCTTTTTAAACATTTTTCTAAGTTTTTCTGGTTACTCATTTCTTCTTTTTAAACATTTTTCTAAGTTTTCCAGGTTACTGATTTCTTCTTTTTAAACATTTTTCGCAGTTTTTCTGGTTACTGATTTCTTCTTTTTAAACATTTTTCTAAGTTTTCCAGGTTACTGATTTCTTCTTTTTAAACATTTTTCGCAGTTTTTCTGGTTACTGATTTCTTCTTTTTAGACATTTTTCTAAGTTTTTCTGGTTACTCACTTCTTCTTTTTAAACATTTTTCTAAGTTTTTCTGGTTACTGATTTCTTCTTTTTAAACATTTTTCTAAGTTTTTCTGGTTACTCACTTCTTCTTTTTAAACATTTTTCTAAGTTTTTCTGGTTACTGATTTCTTCTTTTTAAACATTTTTCTAAGTTTTCCAGGTTACTGATTTCTTCTTTTTAAACATTTTTCGCAGTTTTTCTGGTTACTGATTTCTTCTTTTTAGACATTTTTCTAAGTTTTTCTGGTTACTCACTTCTTCTTTTTAAACATTTTTCTAAGTTTTCCTGGTTACTCATTTCTTCTTTTTAAACATTTTTCGCAGTTTTTCTGGTTACTCACTTCTTCTTTTTAAACATTTTTCTAAGTTTTCCTGGTTACTCATTTCTTCTTTTTAAACATTTTTCGCAGTTTTTCTGGTTACTGATTTCTTCTTTTTAAACATTTTTCTAAGTTTTTCTGGTTACTCACTTCTTCTTTTTAAACATTTTTCTAAGTTTTTCTGGTTACTGATTTCTTCTTTTTAAACATTTTTCTAAGTTTTTCTGGTTACTCACTTCTTCTTTTTAAACATTTTTCTAAGTTTTCCAGGTTACTGATTTCTTCTTTTTAAACATTTTTCTAAGTTTTCCTGGTTACTCATTTCTTCTTTTTAAACATTTTTCTAAGTTTTTCTGGTTACTCATTTCTTCTTTTTAAACATTTTTCGCAGTTTTTCTGGTTACTCACTTCTTCTTTTTAAACATTTTTCTAAGTTTTTCTGGTTACTGATTTCTTCTTTTTAAACATTTTTCTAAGTTTTCCTGGTTACTCATTTCTTCTTTTTAAACATTTTTCTAAGTTTTCCTGGTTACTCATTTCTTCTTTTTAACCATTTTTCTAAGTTTTTCTGGTTACTGATTTCTTCTTTTTAAACATTTTTCTAAGTTTTCCTGGTTACTCATTTCTTCTTTTTAAACATTTTTCTAAGTTTTTCTGGTTACTGATTTCTTCTTTTTAAACATTTTTCTAAGTTTTTCTGGTTACTCACTTCTTCTTTTTAAACATTTTTCTAAGTTTTTCTGGTTACTCACTTCTTCTTTTTAAACATTTTTCTAAGTTTTCCAGGTTACTGATTTCTTCTTTTTAAACATTTTTCGCAGTTTTTCTGGTTACTGATTTCTTCTTTTTAAACATTTTTCTAAGTTTTTCTGTTTACTCATTTAGCACTTTCAGGCACTTTCCCATCATTTCCTCGTTCCCGATTTCACCCTTTAAAACGCTTTCGGGCATTTCCCTAAGTTTTGCAGTTCACTCGTTTGGGACTCACTGACACCTTCTCTAGCTTCCCTGCTCACTTTTTTCGTAATGTTGAGAAAATTCGAACCCTTTCCTTAACTATGCCGGTTACTGACTTCACCGCTTCAGACCCTTGTCCCCGTAACGAAAGATACCAGTTCCCACCGTGGGAAATGCATGAAAATCGGCCTGTACACGGGGGAGGCACCCGCCTCGAAGACGAGACCGTCGGCAGAACCGCCGGGTCAAACCCGGCTGAGCTACCCGGCTTACAAGTCTCAAAGTCGGGTTGAGCAGTCACGTTCACTCCCATTCCCTTTTGGACCACTTCCCACGGTTGGAAATGCATGAAAATCGGCCTGGACACGGGGGAGGGTCCGCCCTCGAAGACGAGACCGTCGGCAGAACCACCGGGTCAAACCCGGCTGAGCTACCCGGCTTACAAGTCTCAAAGTCGGTATGAGCAGTCACGTTCACTCCCATTCCCTTTTGGACCACTTCCCACGGTTGGAAATGCATGAAAATCGGCCTGTACACGGGGGAGGCACCCGCCCCGAAGACGAGACCGTCGGCAGAACCGCCGGGTCAAACCCGGCTGACCTACCCGGCTTACAAGTCTCAAAGTCGGGTTGAGCAGTCACGTTCACTCCCATTCCCTTTTGGACCACTTCCCACCGATAGAAATGCACGAAATTCGGCCTGGGCACGGTGGGCGCTCCCCCCTCGAAGACGGGACCGTCGGCAGAACCGCCGGATCAAACCCGGCTGAGCTACCCGGCTTACAAGTCTCAAAGTCGGTATGAGCAGTCACGTCCACCCCCATTCCCTTTTGGGCCACTTCCCACGCTTCGAAATGCATGAAAATCGGCCTGAACACGGGGGAGGGTCCGCCCTCGAAGACGAGACCGTCGGCAGAACCACCGGGTCAAACCCGGCTGAGCTACCCGGCTTACAAGTCTCAAAGTCGGTATGAGCAGTCACGTTCACTCCCATTCCCTTTTGGACCACTTCCCACGGTTGGAAATGCATGAAAATCGGCCTGTACACGGGGGAGGCACCCGCCCCGAAGACGAGACCGTCGGCAGAACCGCCGGGTCAAACCCGGCTGAGCTACCCGGCTCGGAAGCGCCAAAGTCGGCTTGAGCAGTCACATTCACTCCCATCCCCTTTTGGACCACTTCCGGCGGTTCGAAATGCATGAAAATCGGCCTGTACACGGGGGAGGCACCCGCCTCGAAGACGAGACCGTCGGCAGAACCGCCGGATCAAGCCCGGCTGAGCTACCCGGCTTACAAGTCTCAAAGTCGGTATGAGCAGTCACGTCCACCCCCATTCCGTTTTGGACCACTTCCCACGGTTCTAAATGCATGAACTTCGGCCTGGACACGGGGGAGGCAGCCGCCCCGAAGACGAGACCGTCGGCAGAACCGCCGGGTCAAACCCGGCCGACCTACCCGGCTTACAAGTCTCAAAGTCGGGTTGAGCAGTCACATTCACTCCCATCGACCTTTGGACCACTTCCCACCGTTGGAAATGCATGAAAATCGGCCTGAACACGGGGGAGTCTCCCCCCTCGATGACGAGACCGTCGGCAGAACCGCCGGATCAAACCCGGCCGAGCTACCCGGGTTAGAAGCCTCAAAGTCGGTATGAGCAGTCACGTTCACCCCCATTCCCTTTTGGACCACTTCCCACGGTTCGAAATGCATGAAAATCGGCCTGTACACGGTGGAGGGTCCGCCCCCGATGACGAGACCGTCGGCAGAACCGCCGGGCCAAACCCGGCTGAGCTACCCGGCTCGGAAGCGCCAAAGTCGGCTTGAGCAGTCACATTCACTCCCATCCCCTTTTGGACCACTTCCCACGGTTCGAAATGCATGAAAATCGGCCTGTACACGGGGGAGGCAACCGCCTCGAAGACGAGACCGTCGGCAGAACCGCCGGATCAAACCCGGCTGAGCTACCCGGCTCGGAAGCCTCAAAGTCGGGTTGAGCAGTCACATTCACTCCCATCGACCTTTGGACCACTTCCCACCGATAGAAATGCACGAAAATCGGCCTGTACACGGGGGAGGGCCCCCTCTCGAAGGCGAGACCGTCGGCAGCACCGCCGGGTCAAACCCGGCTGAGCTACCCGGGTTAGAAGCCTCAAAGTCGGCTTGAGCAGTCACGTTCACTCCCATCCCCTTTTGGACCACTTCCGGCGGTTCGAAATGCATGAAAATCGGCCTGTACACGGGGGAGGGTCCGCCCTCGAAGACGAGACCGTCGGCAGAACCGCCGGGTCAAACCCGGCCGAGCTACCCGGGTTAGAAGCCTCAAAGTCGGTATGAGCAGTCACATTCACTCCCATCGACCTTTGGACCACTTCCCACGGTTCGAAATGCACAAAATTCGGCCTGAACACGGGGGACGCTCCCCCCTCGAAGACGAGACCCTCGGCAGAACCGCCGGGTCAAACCCGGCTGAGCTACCCGGCTCGGAAGCGCCAAAGTCGGGTTGAGCAGTCACGTTCACCCCCATTCCCTTTTGGACCACTTCCCACGGTTCGAAATGCACAAAATTCGGCCTGAACACGGGGGACGCTCCCCCCTCGAAGACGAGACCGTCGGCAGAACCGCCGGGTCAAACCCGGCTGAGCTACCCGGCTCGGAAGCGCCAAAGTCGGCTTGAGCAGTCACATTCACTCCCATCCCCTTTTGGACCACTTCCGGCGGTTCGAAATGCATGAAAATCGGCCTGTACACGGGGGAGGCACCCGCCTCGAAGACGAGACCGTCGGCAGAACCGCCGGATCAAACCCGGCTGAGCTACCCGGCTCGGAAGCGCCAAAGTCGGGTTGAGCAGTCACGTTCACTCCCATCCGCTTTTGGACCACTTCCCACGGTTCGAAATGCATGAAAATCGGCCTGTACACGGGGGAGGGTCCGCCCTCGAAGACGAGACCGTCGGCAGAACCGCCGGGTCAAACCCGGCCGAGCTACCCGGGTTAGAAACCTCAAAGTCGGTATGAGCAGTCACATTCACTCCCATCGACCTTTGGACCACTTCCCACGGTTCGAAATGCACAAAATTCGGCCTGAACACGGGGGACGCTCCCCCCTCGAAGACGAGACCCTCGGCAGAACCGCCGGGTCAAACCCGGCTGAGCTACCCGGCTCGGAAGCGCCAAAGTCGGGTTGAGCAGTCACGTTCACCCCCATTCCCTTTTGGACCACTTCCCACGGTTCGAAATGCACAAAATTCGGCCCGAACACGGGGGACGCTCCCCCCTCGAAGACGAGACCGTCGGCAGAACCGCAGGATCAAACCCGGCTGAGCTACCCGGCTTACAAGTCTCAAAGTCGGTATGAGCAGTCACGTCCACCCCCATTCCCTTTTGGACCACTTCCCACGGTTGGAAATGCATGAAAATCGGCCTGTACACGGGGGAGGCCCCCCTCGCGAAGGCGAGACCGTCGGCAGAACCGCCGGGTCAAACCCGGCTGAGCTACCCGGCTCGGAAGCGCCAAAGTCGGGTTGAGCAGTCACGTTCACTCCCATTCCCTTTTGGACCACTTCCCACCGATAGAAATGCATGAAAATCGGCCTGTACACGGGGGAGGCACCCGCCCCGAAGACGAGACCGTCGGCAGAACCGCCGGATCAAACCCGGCTGAGCTACCCGGCTCGGAAGCGCCAAAGTCGGGTTGAGCAGTCACATTCACTCCCATCACCTTTTGGACCACTTCCCACGGTTGCAAATGCATGAAAATCGGCCTGGACACGGGGGAGGCAGCCGCCCCGAAGACGAGACCGTCGGCAGAACCGCCGGATCAAACCCGGCTGAGCTACCCGGCTCGGAAGCGCCAAAGTCGGCTTGAGCAGTCACGTTCACTCCCATTCCCTTTTGGACCACTTCCCACGGTTCGAAATGCACAATATTCGGCCTGAACACGGGGGACGCTCCCCCCTCGAAGACGAGACCGACGGCAGAACCGCCGGGTCAAACCCGGCTGAGCTACCCGGCTCGGAAGCGCCAAAGTCGGGTTGAGCAGTCACGTTCACTCCCATCCCCTTTTGGACCACTTCCCACGGTTGGAAATGCATGAAAATCGGCCTGTACACGGGGGAGGCACCCGCCTCGAAGACAAGACCGTCGGCAGAACCGCCGGGTCAAACCCGGCCGAGCTACCCGGCTTACAAGTCTCAAAGTCGGTATGAGCAGTCACGTCCACCCCCATTCCCTTTTGGACCACTTCCCACGGTTCGAAATGCATGAAAATCGGCCTGAACACGGGGGAGGGTCCGCCCTCGAAGACGAGACCGTCGGCAGAACCGCCGGATCAAACCCGGCCGACCTACCCGGCTTACAAGTCTCAAAGTCGGGTTGAGCAGTCACATTCACTCCCATCGACCTTTTGGACCACTTCCCACGGTTGCAAATGCATGAAAATCGGCCTGGACACGGGGGAGGCAGCCGCCCCGAAGACGAGACCGTCGGCAGAACCGCCGGATCAAACCCGGCTGAGCTACCCGGCTCGGAAGCGCCAAAGTCGGCTTGAGCAGTCACGTTCACTCCCATTCCCTTTTGGACCACTTCCCACGGTTCGAAATGCACAATATTCGGCCTGAACACGGGGGACGCTCCCCCCTCGAAGACGAGACCGACGGCAGAACCGCCGGGTCAAACCCGGCTGAGCTACCCGGCTCGGAAGCGCCAAAGTCGGGTTGAGCAGTCACGTTCACTCCCATCCCCTTTTGGACCACTTCCCACGGTTGGAAATGCATGAAAATCGGCCTGTACACGGGGGAGGCACCCGCCTCGAAGACAAGACCGTCGGCAGAACCGCCGGGTCAAACCCGGCCGAGCTACCCGGCTTACAAGTCTCAAAGTCGGTATGAGCAGTCACGTCCACCCCCATTCCCTTTTGGACCACTTCCCACGGTTCGAAATGCATGAAAATCGGCCTGAACACGGGGGAGGGTCCGCCCTCGAAGACGAGACCGTCGGCAGAACCGCCGGATCAAACCCGGCCGACCTACCCGGCTTACAAGTCTCAAAGTCGGGTTGAGCAGTCACATTCACTCCCATCGACCTTTGGACCACTTCCCACCGTTGGAAATGCATGAAAATCGGCCTGAACACGGGGGAGTCTCCCCCCTCGATGACGAGACCGTCGGCAGAACCGCCGGATCAAACCCGGCTGAGCTACCCGGGTTAGAAGCCTCAAAGTCGGGTTGAGCAGTCACTTTCACCCCCATCCCCTTTCGGACCCCTTCCCACGGTTGGAAATGCATGAAAATCGGCCTGTACACGGTGGGCGCTCCCCCCTCGAAGACGGGACCGTCGGCAGAACCGCCGGATCAAACCCGGCTGAGCTACCCGGCTTACAAGTCTCAAAGTCGGTATGAGCAGTCACGTCCACCCCCATTCCCTTTTGGGCCACTTCCCACGCTTCGAAATGCATGAAAATCGGCCTGAACACGGGGGAGGGTCCGCCCTCGAAGACGAGACCGTCGGCAGAACCACCGGGTCAAACCCGGCTGAGCTACCCGGCTTACAAGTCTCAAAGTCGGTATGAGCAGTCACGTCCACCCCCATCGACCTTTGGACCACTTCCCACCGTTGGAAATGCATGAAAATCGGCCTGAACACGGGGGAGTCTCCCCCCTCGATGACGAGACCGTCGGCAGAACCGCCGGATCAAACCCGGCTGAGCTACCCGGGTTAGAAGCCTCAAAGTCGGGTTGAGCAGTCACTTTCACCCCCATCCCCTTTCGGACCCCTTCCCACGGTTGGAAATGCATGAAAATCGGCCTGTACACGGTGGGCGCTCCCCCCTCGAAGACGAGACCGTCTGCAGAACCGCCGGGTCAAATCCGGCTGAGCTACCCGCGTTACAGGTCTCAAAGTCGGCTTGAGCAGTCACATTCAATCCCATTCCCGTTTGGACCTCTTCCCGCCGATGGAAATGCACAAAATTCGGCCTGAACACGGGGGACGCTCCCCCCTCGAAGGCGAGACCGTCGCCAGAACCGCCGGGTCAAACCCGGCTGAGCTACCCGCGTTACAGGTCTCAAAGTCGGCTTGAGCAGTCACATTCAATCCCATTCCCGTTTGGACCTCTTCCCGCCGATGGAAATGCACAAAATTCGGCCTGAACACGGGGGACGCTCCCCCCTCGAAGGCGAGACCGTCGCCAGAACCGCCGGGTCAAACCCGGCTGAGCTACCCGCGTTACAGGTCTCAAAGTCGGCTTGAGCAGTCACGTTCAATCCCATTCCCGTTTGGACCTCTTCCCGCCGATGGAAATGCATGAAAATCGGCCTGGACACGGGGGAGGCAGCCGCCTCGAAGACGAGACCGTCGGCAGAACCGCCGGATCAAACCCGGCTGAGCTACCCGGGTTAGAAGCCTCAAAGTCGGGTTGAGCAGTCACTTTCACCCCCATCCCCTTTCGGACCCCTTCCCACGGTTGGAAATGCATGAAAATCGGCCTGTACACGGTGGGCGCCCCCCCCCCCGAAGACGAGACCGTCGGCAGAACCGCCGGGTCAAACCCGGCTGAGCTACCCGGCTTACAAGTCTCAAAGTCGGGTTGAGCAGTCACGTTCACTCCCATTCCCTTTTGGACCACTTCCCACGGTTCGAAATGCACAATATTCGGCCTGAACACGGGGGACGCTCCCCCCTCGAAGACGAGACCGACGGCAGAACCGCCGGGTCAAACCCGGCTGAGCTACCCGGCTCGGAAGCGCCAAAGTCGGCTTGAGCAGTCACATTCACTCCCATCCCCTTTTGGACCACTTCCGGCGGTTCGAAATGCATGAAAATCGGCCTGTACACGGGGGAGGCACCCGCCTCGAAGACGAGACCGTCGGCAGAACCGCCGGATCAAACCCGGCTGCGCTACCCGGCTCGCAAGTCTCAAAGTCGGGTTGAGCAGTCACGTTCACTCCCATCCGCTTTTGGACCACTTCCCACGGTTCGAAATGCATGAAAATCGGCCTGTACACGGGGGAGGGTCCGCCCTCGAAGACGAGACCGTCGGCAGAACCGCCGGGTCAAACCCGGCCGAGCTACCCGGGTTAGAAGCCTCAAAGTCGGTATGAGCAGTCACATTCACTCCCATCGACCTTTGGACCACTTCCCACGGTTCGAAATGCACAAAATTCGGCCTGAACACGGGGGACGCTCCCCCCTCGAAGACGAGACCGTCGGCAGAACCGCCGGGTCAAACCCGGCTGAGCTACCCGCGTTACAGGTCTCAAAGTCGGCTTGAGCAGTCACATTCAATCCCATCCCCTTTCGGAACACTTCCCGCCGTTAACAATGCACGATATTCGGACTGAACACGGGGGCCGGTCCGCCCTCGAAGTCAACACCGTCCGCAGAACCGCCGGGGCAAATCCGGCTGAGCTACCCCGCCCCCGAACACTCAAAGTCCCTCTGAAGCCTTGCATTCGCCTCCTTGGAAAATTGGCGTCAAACATTACCAAAATCGGGGGCACGAGCACTAAAGCTAAGTCTCACCCTTTCCCTATCCCTAACCAGGAACCGAACGCCCACCCTCAGCCTTACACCAACGCCGGTGGCACTCCAGACAGGCACACCCTTCAAAACCACACCCATCCGGCCATGCAACTCAAAAAGGGTCCAAATTCAGAAACACCCCCTTCAAAAGGCACTCCATCCTCGGCCACACCACCGGGACATGCTCCCCTCGGCGATAATTAAGCCCCCACCACTATTTGAAGCCAACCGCAGCCGCAACTCGAACGGAGAAATCAGTAACCAATTCAAAAATGCGCTT
>NW_027310753.1:0-2500 GCF_047496795.1 Chiloscyllium punctatum | reverse complement strand
GCCCTGCTGGCAGTTCGCTGGGGATCACTACTGCACGGAGCTCGGAGACCGACGGGCGGCAACTCGAGAGTCTTTAAACCACCACCCCCATCCCGCAAGTGCAAAGAGGCTGTATACGCACAGACGGGTGAGGGGAATAGGTACCCCGTCGGGTTTGAAGGGAGCGTGACTAGATAGCAACGATGTAAACCCAGCCGATTTGGGAGCGAAGGACCGGCGCCTGCATCACCGGCTTCGTTTCCCGTGGCTGGAGAGTACACCGAAACCCTCCGTCTGTCGCGAGCTCCCGACGACGCGGTGCCGCCAAGCAGCAGGGCCGGACCTGGTGTGGCTCCCCTCGTCGATCACAGACCGGTCGGCACTACTGACGAGACGGTGGAACGGGCTTCGCCCCTTGTGACGAAGGGTGATGCGAACCCGCCCGCCCGCGTGCGTTCGGGGTGGACTCGGCAAACGGAGATTTGAAATCGGAAAGTGTCCTCCTGCCCCGCGCAGGTAGGCGCCCAACAGTTGTGGGGGGTTTGGCGGTGACCACGGCTGCAGGGCCTGCTACCCCGACGAGCTCTCCTGCTGGCCCCGAAACCACCCTCGCGAGACAAGTTGAAACGGAAACGGGCGTACCCCCAAGCCGACGATCCTTTCTTATTTGTTACTTTTTTTTTCACTTGCTCGAGTTGTGGGGATTTGGCGGTGACCACGGCTGCAGGGCCTGCTACCCCGACGAGCTCTCCTGCTGGCCCCGAAACCACCCTCGCGAGACAAGTTGAAACGGAAACGGGCGTACCCCCAAGCCGACGATCCTTTCTTATTTGTTACTTTTTTTTTCACTTGCTCGAGTTGTGGGGGTTTGGCGGTGACCACGGCTGCAGGGCCTGCTACCCCGACGAGCTCTCCTGCTGGCCCCGAAACCACCCTCGCGAGACAAGTTGAAACGGAAACGGGCGTACCCCCAAGCCGACGATCCTTTCTTATTTGTTACTTTTTTTTTCACTTGCTCGAGTTGTGGGGGTTTGGCGGTGACCACGGCTGCAGGGCCTGCTACCCCGACGAGCTCTCCTGCTGGCCCCGAAACCACCCTCGCGAGACAAGTTGAAACGGAAACGGGCGTACCCCCAAGCCGACGATCCTTTCTTATTTGTTACTTTTTTTTTCACTTGCTCCAGTTGTGGGGGTTTGGCGGTGACCACGGCTGCAGGGCCTGCTACCCCGACGAGCTCTCCTGCTGGCCCCGAAACCACCCTCGCGAGACAAGTTGAAACGGAAACGGGCGTACCCCCAAGCCGACGATCCTTTCTTATTTGTTACTTTTTTTTTCACTTGCTCGAGTTGTGGGGGTTTGGCGGTGACCACGGCTGCAGGGCCTGCTACCCCGACGAGCTCTCCTGCTGGCCCCGAAACCACCCTCGCGAGACAAGTTGAAACGGAAACGGGCGTACCCCCAAGCCGACGATCCTTTCTTATTTGTTACTTTTTTTTTCACTTGCTCGAGTTGTGGGGGTTTGGCGGTGACCACGGCTGCAGGGCCTGCTACCCCGACGAGCTCTCCTGCTGGCCCCGAAACCACCCTCGCGAGACAAGTTGAAACGGAAACGGGCGTACCCCCAAGCCGACAGAGATGCTTTCGCTCCTGTTACTTTTTTTTTTCACTTGCTCGAGTTGGGGGGGTTTGGCGGTGACCACGGCTGCAGGGCCTGCTACCCCGACGAGCTCTCCTGCTGGCCCCGAAACCACCCTCGCGAGACAAGTTGAAACGGAAACGGGCGTACCCCCAAGCCGACAGAGATCCTTTCGTACTTGAACCAACACAAAGTTTGTCACGTTTTATTTTTACGAGTGATCGACCGTCAAGATTTGTCTCTGAGTTTGCTTAAGGTCTCTCCCTCGCCAGAGGAAAGCCACCCGGACCGCACATACACTCCCCACCTTTAGCAGCAGCCACCTGCACGCCGGCGTGCGGGCGGAGCAGGGTGGCGTGAAGCTGTGGGGAGCACCAGCCTGGTGCGGCCCGCAGAGACATACATCTATTGGTTGAAAAAAAACAGGGCGCCCAAGAGGCGATGCGTGCCCCAACGCACCGCAGCGACGGAGGCAGGATCACCGCCACCATGTCGCCCGCGGAGTATCACGAGGCGTGCAGCAGCTTTGCCCTAGGAAAAGCAGAGGCGGGAACGGGGACCGGCCATCGGTTCGGCAGCGTCACTGACGCGTGCACGTGGCGGCGTGACGGCGAGCGGGCTTCCTGCGAGGAGGCGGGGGCGGCACTCGCCCGAGCAGACGCCCGCCCGGCCCAGCCACCGCCGAGGTGGACTGGGAGTCGCGGCAACGGCTCGTCATACTCGTTCCCACACTCACAGCGCAGCTTGTCCGCAAGCCACCGACCACCGATCGACGCCAGGCGCCCCGACCGAGAGCGGGATCGCTCGTTCGACCTGCTGGCAGTTCGCTGGGGATCACTACTGCACGGAGCTCGAGGACCGACGGGCGGCAACTCGAGAGTCTT
>NW_027310752.1:0-48698 GCF_047496795.1 Chiloscyllium punctatum | reverse complement strand
GTATCCCTCTCTCTCTCCCATCTCCGACGTATCCCTCTCTCTCTCCCATCTCCGACGTATCCCTCTCTCTCTCTCCCATCTCCGACGTATCCCTCTCTCTCCCCCATCTCCGACGTATCCCTCTCTCTCTCCCATCTCCGACGTATCCCTCTCTCCCCCATCTCCGACGTATCCCTCTCTCTCCCCCATCTCCGACGTATCCCTCTCTCTCCCCCATCTCCGACGTATCCCTCTCTCTCTCCCATCTCCGACGTATCCCTCTCTCTCCCATCTCCGACGTATCCCTCTCTCTCCCCCATCTCGGACGTATCCCTCTCTCGCCCATCTCTGACGTATCCCTCTCTCTCTCCCATCTCCGACGTATCCCTCTCTCTCCCCCATCTCCGACGTATCCCTCTCTCTCCCATCTCCGACGTATCCCTCTCTCGCTCTCCCATCTCCGACGTATCCCTCTCTCTCCCCCATCTCCGACGTATGCCCCTCTCTCTCCCCCATCTCCGACGTATCCCTCTCTCCCCCATCTCCGACGTATCCCTCTCTCTCCCCCATCTCCGACGTATCCCTCTCACTCCCCCATCTCAGACGTATCCCTCTCTCTCCCATCTCCGACGTATCCCTCTCACTCTCCCATCTCCGACGTATCCCTCTCTCTCCCCCATCTCCGACGTATCCCTCTCTCTCCCCCATCTCCGACGTATCCCTCTCACTCTCCCATCTCCGACGTATCCCTCTCTCTCCCCCATCTCAGACGTATCCCTCTCTCTCTCCCATCTCTGACGGATCCCTCTCTCTCTCCCATCTCCGACGTATCCCTCTCTCTCTCCCATCTCCGACGTATCCCTCTCTCTCCCTCATCTCAGACGTATCCCTCTCTCTCTCCCATCTCTGACGTATCCCTCTCTCTCTCCCATCTCCGACGTATCCCTCTCTCTCCCCCATCTCCGACGTATCCCTCTCTCTCCCCCATCTCCGACGTATCCCTCTCTCTCTCCCATCTCCGACGTATCCCTCTCTCTCCCCCATCCCCGACGTATCCCTCTCTCTCCCCCATCTCCGACGTATCCCTCTTCTCCCCCCCATCTCCGACGTGTCCCTCTCTTTCCCATCTCCGACGTATCCCTCTCTCCCATCTCCGACGTATCCCTCTCTCTCCCCCATCTCCGACGTATCCCTCTCTCTCCCATCTCCGACGTATTCCTCTCTCCCCACATCTCCGACGTATCCCTCTCTCTGTCCCATCTCCGACGTATCCCTCTCTCCCCCATCTCCGACGTATCCCTCTCTCTCCCCAATCTCCGACGTATCCCTCTCTCTCCCCCATCTCCGATGTATCCCTCTCTCTCCCATCTCCGACGTATCCCTCTCTCTCTCCCATCTCCGACGTATCCCTCTCTCTCCCCCATCTCCGACGTATCCCTCTCTCTCCCATCTCCGACGTATCCCTCTCTCTCTCTCCCATCTCCGACATATCCCTCTCTCTCCCCCATCTCCGACGTATCCCCCTCTCTCTCCCCCATCTCCGACGTATCCCTCTCTTCCCCATCTCCGACGTATCCCTCTCTCTCCCCCATCTCCGACGTATCCCTCTCACTCCCCCATCTCCGACGTATCCCTCTCTCTCACATCTCCGACGTATCCCTCTCAATCTCCCATCTCCGACGTATCCCTCTCTCTCCCCCATCTCCGACGTATCCCTCTCTCTCTCCCATCTCCGACGTATCCCTCTCTCTCTCCCATCTCCGACGTATCCCTCTCTCTCTCTCCCATCTCCGACGTATCCCTCTCTCTCCCCCATCTCCGACGTATCCCTCTCTCTCTCCCATCTCCGACGTATCCCTCTCTCCCCCATCTCCGACGTATCCCTCTCTCTCCCCCATCTCCGACGTATCCCTCTCTCTCCCCCATCTCCGACGTATCCCTCTCTCTCTCCCATCTCCGACGTATCCCTCTCTCTCCCATCTCCGACGTATCCCTCTCTCTCCCCCATCTCGGACGTATCCCTCTCTCGCCCATCTCTGACGTATCCCTCTCTCTCTCCCATCTCCGACGTATCCCTCTCTCTCCCCCATCTCCGACGTATCCCTCTCTCTCCCATCTCCGACGTATCCCTCTCTCGCTCTCCCATCTCCGACGTATCCCTCTCTCTCCCCCATCTCCGACGTATGCCCCTCTCTCTCCCCCATCTCCGACGTATCCCTCTCTCCCCCATCTCCGACGTATCCCTCTCTCTCCCCCATCTCCGACGTATCCCTCTCACTCCCCCATCTCAGACGTATCCCTCTCTCTCCCATCTCCGACGTATCCCTCTCACTCTCCCATCTCCGACGTATCCCTCTCTCTCCCCCATCTCCGACGTATCCCTCTCTCTCCCCCATCTCCGACGTATCCCTCTCACTCTCCCATCTCCGACGTATCCCTCTCTCTCCCCCATCTCAGACGTATCCCTCTCTCTCTCCCATCTCTGACGGATCCCTCTCTCTCTCCCATCTCCGACGTATCCCTCTCTCTCTCCCATCTCCGACGTATCCCTCTCTCTCCCTCATCTCAGACGTATCCCTCTCTCTCTCCCATCTCTGACGTATCCCTCTCTCTCTCCCATCTCCGACGTATCCCTCTCTCTCCCCCATCTCCGACGTATCCCTCTCTCTCCCCAATCTCCGACGTATCCGTCTCTCTCTCTCCCCCATCTCCAACGTATCCCTCTCCCTCCCACGTCTCCGACGTATCCCTCTCTCTCCCCCATCTCCGACGTATCCCTCTCTCTCACATCTCCGACGTATGCCTCTCTCCCCCATCTCCGACGTATCCCTCTCTCTCTCCCATCTCCGACGTATCCCTCTCTCTCTCCCATCTCCGACGTATCACTCTCTCTCCCCCATCTCCGACGTATCCCTCTCTCTCTCCCATCTCCGACGTATCCCTCTCTCTCTCCCATCTCCGACGTATCCCTCTCTCTCTCCCCCATCTCAGACGTATCCCTCTCTCTCCCCCATCTCCGACGTATCCCTCTCTCTCCCCCATCTCCGACGTATCCCTCTCTCTCCCCCATCTCCGAAGTATCCCTCTCTCTCCCCCATCTCCGACGTATCCCTCTCTCCCCCATCTCCGACGTATCCATCTCTCTCCCATCCCCGACATATCCCTCTCTCTCCCCCATCTCCGACGTATCCCTCTCTCTCCCATCTCCGACGTATCCCTCTCTCTCTCTCCCATCTCTGACGGATCCCTCTCTCTCCCCCATCTCCGACGCATCCCTCTCTCTCCCCAATCTCCGACGTATCCCTCTCTCTCTCCCATCTCTGACGTATCCCTCTCTCTCTCCCATCTCCGACGTATCCCTCTCTCTCTCCCATCTCCGACGTATCCCTCTCTCTCCCCCATCTCAGACGTATCCCTCCCTCTCTCCCATCTCTGACGTATCCCTCTCTCTCTCCCATCTCCGACGTATCCCTCTCTCTCCCCCATCTCCCGACGTATCCCTCTCTCTCTCTCCCCCATCTCCGACGTATCCCTCTCCCTCCCACTTCTCCGACGTATCCCTCTCTCTCCCCCATCTCCGACGTATCCCTCTCTCCCCCATCTCCGACGTATCCCTCTCTCTCCCCCATCTCCGACGTATCCCTCTCTCTCCCCCATCTCCGACGTATCCCTCTCTCTCCCCCATCTCCGACGTATCCCTCTCTCTCTCCCATCTCCGACGTATCCCTCTCTCTCTCCCATCTCCGACGTATCCCTCTCTCTCTCTCCCATCTCCGACGTATCCCTCTCTCTCCCCCATCTCCGACGTATCCCTCTCTCTCCCCAATCTCCGACGTATCCCTCTCTCTCCCCCATCTCCGACGTATCCCTCTCTCTCCCCCATCTCCGACGTATCCCTCTCTCTCTCCCATCTCCGACGTATCCCTCTCTCTCTCTCCCATCTCCGACGTATCCCTCTCTCTCCCCCATCTCCGACGTATCCCTCCCTCTCCCCCATCTCCGACGTATCCCTCTCTCTCTCCCATCTCCGACGTATCCCTCTCTCTCTCTCCCATCTCCGACGTATCCCTCTCTCTCCCCCATCTCCGACGTATCCCTCTCTCTCCCCCATCTCCGACGTATCCCTCTCTCTCTCCCATCTCCGACGTATCCCTCTCTCTCTCTCCCATCTCCGACGTATCCCTCTCTCTCCCCCATCTCCGACGTATCCCTCTCTCTCTCCCATCTCCGACGTATCCCTCTCTCTCCCCCATCTCCGACGTATCCCTCTCTCTCCCCCATCTCCGACGTATCCCTCTCTCTCCCCCATCTCCGACGTATCCCTCTCTCTCCCCCATCTCCGACGTATCCCTCTCTCTCTCCCATCTACGACGTATCCCTCTCTCTCTCCCATCTCCGACGTATCCCTCTCTCTCCCCCATCTCCGACGTATCCCTCTCTCTCCCCCATCTCCGACGTATCCCTCTCTCTCCCCCATCTCCGACGTATCCCTCTCTCTCCCCCATCTCCGACGTATCCCCCTCTCTCTCCCATCTCCGACGTATCCCTCTCTCTCCCCCATCTCCGACGTATCCCTCTCTCTCCCCAATCTCCGACGTATCCCTCTCTCTCCCCCATCTCCGACGTATCCCTCTCTCTCCCATCTCCGACGTATCCCTCTCTCTCCCCCATCTCGGACGTATCCCTCTCTCGCCCATCTCTGACGTATCCCTCTCTCTCTCCCATCTCCGACGTATCCCTCTCTCTCCCCCATCTCCGACGTATCCCTCTCTCTCCCATCTCCGACGTATCCCTCTCTCCCCCCCATCTCCGACGTATCCCTCTCTCTCCCATCTCCGACGTATCCCTCTCTCTCCCATCTCTGACGTATCCCTCTCTCTCCCCCATCTCCGACGTATGCCCCTCTCTATCCCCCATCTCCGACGTATCCCTCTCTCCCCCATCTCCGACGTATCCCTCTCTCTCCCCCATCTCCGACGTATCCCTCTCACTCCCCCATCTCAGACGTATCCCTCTCTCTCCCATCTCCGACGTATCCCTCTCACTCTCCCATCTCCGACGTATCCCTCTCTCTCCCCCATCTCCGACGTATCCCTCTCTCTCCCCCATCTCCGACGTATCCCTCTCACTCTCCCATCTCCGACGTATCCCTCTCTCTCCCCCATCTCAGACGTATCCCTCTCTCTCTCCCATCTCTGACGTATCCCTCTCTCTCTCCCATCTCCGACGTATCCCTCTCTCTCCCCCATCCCCGACGTATCCCTCTCTCTCCCCCATCTCCGACGTATCCCTCTTCTCCCCACCATCTCCGACGTGTCCCTCTCTCTTCCATCTCCGACGTATCCCTCTCTCCCATCTCCGACGTATCCCTCTCTCTCCCCCATCTCCGACGTATCCCTCTCTCTCTCCCATCTCCGACGTATCCCTCTCTCCCCCATTCTCCGACGTATCCCTCTCTCTCTCCCATCTCCGACGTATCCCTCTCTCTCCCCCATCTCCGACGTATCCCTCTCCCATCTCCGACGTATCCCTCTCTCTCCCATCTCCGACGTATCCCTCTCTCCCCCCATCTCCGACGTATCCCTCTCTCTCTCCCATCTCCGACGTATCCCTCTCTCCCCCATTCTCCGACGTATCCCTCTCTCTCTCCCATCTCCGACGTATCCCTCTCTCTCCCCCATCTCCGACGTATCCCTCTCCCATCTCCGACGTATCCCTCTCTCTGTCCCATCTCCGCGTATCCCTCTCTCCCCCATCTCCGACGTATCCCTCTCTCTCCCCCATCTCCGACGTATCCCTCTCTCTCCCCCATCTCCGACGTATCCCTCTCTCTCCGCAATCTCCGACGTATCCCTCTCTCTCCCCCATCTCCGACGTATCCCTCTCTCTCCCCCATCTCCGACGTATCCCTCTCTCTCCCCCATCTCCGACGTATCCCTCTCTCTCCCCCATCTCCGACGTATCCCTCTCTCTCCCATCTCCGACGTATCCCTCTCTCTCCCCCATCTCCGACGTATCCCTCTCTCTCCCCAATGTCCGACGTATCCCTCTCTCTCCCCCATCTCCGACGTAGCCCTCTCTCTCCCATCTCCGACGCATCCCTCTCTCTCCCCCATCTCCGACGTATCCCTCTCTCGCCCATCTCCGACCTATCCCTCTCTCTCTCCCATCTCCGACGTATCCCTCTCTCTCCCCCATCTCCGACGTATCCCTCTCTCTCCCATCTCCGACGTATCCCTCTCTCTCTCTCCCATCTCCGACGTATCCCTCTCTCTCCCCCATCTCCGACGTATCCCTCTCTCCCCCATCTCCGACGTATCCCTCTCTCTCCCCCATCTCCGACGTATCCCGCTCACTCCCCCATCTCCGACGTATCACTCTCTCTCCCATCTCCGACGTATCCCTCTCACTCTCCCATCTCCGACGTATCCCTCTCCCTCCCACGTCTCCGACGTATCCCTCTCTCTCCCCCATTTCCGACGTATCCCTCCCTCTCCCCCATCTCCGACGTATCTCTCTCTCTCCCCCATCTCCGACGTATCCCTCTCTCTCTCCCATCTCAGACGTATCCCTCTCTGTCCCCCATCTCCGACGTATCCCTCTCTCTCCCCCATCTCCGACGTATCCCTCTCTCTGTCCCATCTCCGACGTATCCCTCTCTCTCCCCCATCTCCGACGTATCCCTCTCTGTCCCCCATCTCCAACGTATCCCTCCCTCTCCCCCGTCTCCGACGTATCCCTCTCTCTCTCATCTCCTACATATCGCTCTCTTTCCCCCATCTCCGACGTATGCCTCTCTCCCCCATCTCCGACGTATCCCTCTCTCTCCCATCTCCGACGTATCACTCTCTCTCCTCCATCTCCGACGTATCCCTCTCTCTCTCCCATCTCCGACGTATCCCTCTCTCTCTCCCATCTCCGACGTATCCCTCTCTCTCCCATCTCCGACGTATCCCTCTCTCTCTCCCCCATCTCCGACGTATCCCTCTCTCTCCCCCATCTCCGACGTATCCCTCTCTCTCCCCCATCTCCGAAGTATCCCTCTCTCTCCCCCATCTCCGACGTATCCCTCTCTCCCCCATCTCCGACGTGTCCATCTCTCTCCCATCCCCGACGTATCCCTCTCTCTCCCCCATCTCCGACGTATCCCTCTCTCTCCCATCTCCGACGTATCCCTCTCTCTCTCTCCCATCTCTGACGTATCCCTCTCTCTCCCCCATCTCCGACGTATCCCTCTCTCTCCCCAATCTCCGACGTATCCCTCTCTCTCTCCCATCTCTGACGTATCCCTCTCTCTCTCCCATCTCCGACGTATCCCTCTCTCTCCCCCATCTCAGACGTATCCCTCCCTCTCTCCCATCTCTGACGTATCCCTCTCTCTCCCCCATCTCAGACGTATCCCTCTCTCTCCCCCATCTCAGACGTATCCCTCCCTCTCTCCCATCTCTGACGTATCCCTCTCTCTCTCCCATCCCCGACGTATCCCTCTCTCTCCCCCATCTCCGACGTATCCCTCTCTCTCTCTCCCCCATCTCCGACGTATCCCTCTCCCTCCCACGTCTCCGACGTATCCCTCTCTCTCCCCCATCTCCGACGTATCCCTCTCTCTCCCATCTCCGATGTATCCCTCTCTCCCACATCTCCGACGAATCCCTCTCTCTCCCCCATCTCCGACGTATCCCTCTCTCTCCCCCATCTCCGACGTATCCCTCTCTCCCCCATCTCCGACGTATCCCTCTCTCTCCCCCATCTCCGACGTATCCCTCTCTCTCTCCCATCTCCGACGTATCCCTCTCTCTCTCCCATCTCCGACGTATCCCTCTCTCTCTCTCCCATCTCTGACGTATCCCTCTCTCTCCCCCATCTCCGACGTATCCCTCTCTCTCCCCAATCTCCGACGTATCCCTCTCTCTCCCCCATCTCCGACGTATCCCTCTCTCTCCCCCATCTCCGACGTATCCCTCTCTCTCCCCCATCTCCGACGTATCCCTCTCTCTCCCCCATCTCCGACGTATCCCTCTCTCTCCCATCTCCGACGTATCCCTCTCTCTCTCTCCCATCTCTGACGTATCCCTCTCTCTCCCCCATCTCCGACGTATGCCCCTCTCTATCCCCGATCTCCAACGTATCCCTCTCTCCCCCATCTCCGACGTATGCCCCTCTCTATCCCCCATCTCCGACGTATCCCTCTCTCTCCCCCATCTCCGACGTATCCCTCTCTCTCCCCCATCTCCGACGTATCCCTCTCACTCCCCCATCTCAGACGTATCCCTCTCTCTCCCATCTCCGACGTATCCCTCTCACTCTCCCATCTCCGACGTATCCCTCTCTCTCCCCCATCTCCGACGTATCCCTCTCTCTCCCCCATCTCCGACGTATCCCTCTCACTCTCCCATCTCCGACGTATCCCTCTCTCTCCCCCATCTCAGACGTATCCCTCTCTCTCTCCCATCTCTGACGTATCCCTCTCTCTCTCCCATCTCCGACGTATCCCTCTCTCTCCCCCATCCCCGACGTATCCCTCTCTCTCCCCCATCTCCGACGTATCCCTCTTCTCCCCACCATCTCCGACGTGTCCCTCTCTCTTCCATCTCCGACGTATCCCTCTCTCCCATCTCCGACGTATCCCTCTCTCTCCCCCATCTCCGACGTATCCCTCTCTCTCTCCCATCTCCGACGTATCCCTCTCTCCCCCATTCTCCGACGTATCCCTCTCTCTCTCCCATCTCCGACGTATCCCTCTCTCTCCCCCATCTCCGACGTATCCCTCTCCCATCTCCGACGTATCCCTCTCTCTCCCATCTCCGACGTATCCCTCTCTCCCCCCATCTCCGACGTATCCCTCTCTCTCTCCCATCTCCGACGTATCCCTCTCTCCCCCATTCTCCGACGTATCCCTCTCTCTCTCCCATCTCCGACGTATCCCTCTCTCTCCCCCATCTCCGACGTATCCCTCTCCCATCTCCGACGTATCCCTCTCTCTGTCCCATCTCCGCGTATCCCTCTCTCCCCCATCTCCGACGTATCCCTCTCTCTCCCCCATCTCCGACGTATCCCTCTCTCTCCCCCATCTCCGACGTATCCCTCTCTCTCCGCAATCTCCGACGTATCCCTCTCTCTCCCCCATCTCCGACGTATCCCTCTCTCTCCCCCATCTCCGACGTATCCCTCTCTCTCCCCCATCTCCGACGTATCCCTCTCTCTCCCCCATCTCCGACGTATCCCTCTCTCTCCCATCTCCGACGTATCCCTCTCTCTCCCCCATCTCCGACGTATCCCTCTCTCTCCCCAATGTCCGACGTATCCCTCTCTCTCCCCCATCTCCGACGTAGCCCTCTCTCTCCCATCTCCGACGTATCCCTCTCTCTCCCCCATCTCCAACGTATCCCTCTCTCGCCCATCTCCGACCTATCCCTCTCTCTCTCCCATCTCCGACGTATCCCTCTCTCTCCCCCATCTCCGACGTATCCCTCTCTCTCCCATCTCCGACGTATCCCTCTCTCTCTCTCCCATCTCCGACGTATCCCTCTCTCTCCCCCATCTCCGACGTATCCCTCTCTCCCCCATCTCCGACGTATCCCTCTCTCTCCCCCATCTCCGACGTATCCCGCTCACTCCCCCATCTCCGACGTATCACTCTCTCTCCCATCTCCGACGTATCCCTCTCACTCTCCCATCTCCGACGTATCCCTCTCCCTCCCACGTCTCCGACGTATCCCTCTCTCTCCCCCATCTCCGACGTATCCCTCCCTCTCCCCCATCTCCGACGTATCTCTCTCTCTCCCCCATCTCCGACGTATCCCTCTCTCTCTCCCATCTCAGACGTATCCCTCTCTGTCCCCCATCTCCGACGTATCCCTCTCTCTCCCCCATCTCCGACGTATCCCTCTCTCTGTCCCATCTCCGACGTATCCCTCTCTCTCCCCCATCTCCGACGTATCCCTCTCTGTCCCCCATCTCCAACGTATCCCTCCCTCTCCCCCGTCTCCGACGTATCCCTCTCTCTCTCATCTCCTACATTTCGCTCTCTTTCCCCCATCTCCGACGTATGCCTCTCTCCCCCATCTCCGACGTATCCCTCTCTCTCCCATCTCCGACGTATCACTCTCTCTCCTCCATCTCCGACGTATCCCTCTCTCTCTCCCATCTCCGACGTATCCCTCTCTCTCTCCCATCTCCGACGTATCCCTCTCTCTCCCATCTCCGACGTATCCCTCTCTCTCTCCCCCATCTCCGACGTATCCCTCTCTCTCCCCCATCTCCGACGTATCCCTCTCTCTCCCCCATCTCCGAAGTATCCCTCTCTCTCCCCCATCTCCGACGTATCCCTCTCTCCCCCATCTCCGACGTATCCATCTCTCTCCCATCCCCGACGTATCCCTCTCTCTCCCCCATCTCCGACGTATCCCTCTCTCTCCCATCTCCGACGTATCCCTCTCTCTCTCTCCCATCTCTGACGTATCCCTCTCTCTCCCCCATCTCCGACGTATCCCTCTCTCTCCCCAATCTCCGACGTATCCCTCTCTCTCTCCCATCTCTGACGTATCCCTCTCTCTCTCCCATCTCCGACGTATCCCTCTCTCTCCCCCATCTCAGACGTATCCCTCCCTCTCTCCCATCTCTGACGTATCCCTCTCTCTCCCCCATCTCAGACGTATCCCTCTCTCTCCCCCATCTCAGACGTATCCCTCCCTCTCTCCCATCTCTGACGTATCCCTCTCTCTCTCCCATCTCCGACGTATCCCTCTCTCTCCCCCATCTCCGACGTATCCCTCTCTCTCTCTCCCCCATCTCCGACGTATCCCTCTCCCTCCCACGTCTCCGACGTATCCCTCTCTCTCCCCCATCTCCGACGTATCCCTCTCTCTCCCATCTCCGATGTATCCCTCTCTCCCCCATCTCCGACGAATCCCTCTCTCTCCCCCATCTCCGACGTATCCCTCTCTCCCCCATCTCCGACGTATCCCTCTCTCTCCCCCATCTCCGACGTATCCCTCTCTCTCTCCCATCTCCGACGTATCCCTCTCTCTCTCCCATCTCCGACGTATCCCTCTCTCTCTCTCCCATCTCTGACGTATCCCTCTCTCTCCCCCATCTCCGACGTATCCCTCTCTCTCCCCAATCTCCGACGTATCCCTCTCTCTCCCCCATCTCCGACGTATCCCTCTCTCTCCCCCATCTCCGACGTATCCCTCTCTCTCTCCCATCTCCGACGTATCCCTCTCTCTCTCCCATCTCCGACGTATCCCTCTCTCTCTCTCCCATCTCCGACGTATCCCTCTCTCTCCCCCATCTCCGACGTATCCCTCTCTCTCTCCCATCTCCGACGTATCCCTCTCTCTCCCCCATCTCCGACGTATCCCTCTCTCTCCCATCTCCGACGTATCCCTCTCTCTCTCTCCCATCTCCGACGTATCCCTCTCTCTCCCCCATCTCCGACGTATGCCCCTCTCTCTCCCCCATCTCCGACGTATCCCTCTCTCCCCCATCTCCGACGTATCCCTCTCTCTCCCCCATCTCCGACGTATCCCTCTCACTCCCCCATCTCAGACGTATCCCTCTCTCTCCCATCTCCGACGTATCCCTCTCGCTCCCCCATCTCCGACGTATCCCTCTCTCTCCCCCATCTCCGACGTATCCCTCTCACTCTCCCATCTCCGACGTATCCCTCTCTCTCTCTCCCATCTCTGACGTGTCCCTCTCTCTCTCCCATCTCCGACGTATCCCTCTCTCTCTCCCATCTCCGACGTATCCCTCTCTCTCCCCCATCTCAGACGTATCCCTCTCTCTCTCCCATCTCTGACGTATCCCTCTCTCTCTCCCATCTCCGACGTATCCCTCTCTCTCCCCCATCTCCGACGTATCCCTCTCTCTCCCCAATCTCCGACGTATCCCTCTCTCTCTCTCCCCCATCTCCAACGTATCCCTCTCCCTCCCACGTCTCCGACGTATCCCTCTCTCTCCCCCATCTCCGACGTATCCCTCCTTCTCCCATCTCCGACGTATGCCTCTCTCCCCCATCTCCGACGTATCCCTCTCTCTCCCCCATCTCCGACGTATCCCTCTCTCTCTCCCATCTCCGACGTATCCCTTTCTCTCCCCCATCCCCGACGTATCCCTCTCTCTCCCCCATCTCCGACGTATCCCTCTTCTCCCCCCCATCTCCGACGTGTCCCTCTCTCTCCCATCTCCGACGTATCCCTCTCTCCCATCTCCGACGTATCCCTCTCTCTCCCCCATCTCCGACGTATCCCTCTTCTCCCCCCCATCTCCGACGTATCCCTCTCTCCCATCTCCGACGTATCCCTCTCTCCCATCTCCGACGTATCCCTCTCTCTCTCTCCCATCTCCGACGTATCCCTCTCTCCCCCCATCTCCGACGTATCCCTCTCTCTGTCCCATCTCCGACGTATCCCTCTCTCCCCCATTCTCCGACGTATCCCTCTCTCTCTCCCATCTCCGACGTATCCCTCTCTCTCCTCCATCTCCGACGTATCCCTCTCCCATCTCCGACGTATCCCTCTCTCCCCCCCATCTCCGACGTATCCCTCTCTCTGTCCCATCTCCGACGTATCCCTCTCTCCCCCATCTCCGACGTATCCCTCTCTCTCCCCCATCTCCGACGTATCCCTCTCTCTCCCCCATCTCCGACGTATCCCTCTCTCTCCCCCATCTCCGACGTATCCCTCTCTCTCCGCAATCTCCGACGTATCCCTCTCTCTCCCCCATCTCCGACGTATCCCTCTCTCTCCCCCATAACCGACGTATCCCTCTCTCTCCCCCATCTCCGACGTATCCCTCTCTCTCCCCCATCTCCGACGTATCCCTCTCTCTCCCATCTCCGACGTATCCCTCTCTCTCCCCCATCTCCGACGTATCCCTCTCTCTCCCCAATGTCCGACGTATCCCTCTCTCTCCCCCATCTCCGACGTATCCCTCTCTCTCCCATCTCCGACGTATCCCTCTCTCTCCCCCATCTCCGACGTATCCCTCTCTCGCCCATCTCCGACCTATCCCTCTCTCTCTCCCATCTCCGACGTATCCCTCTCTCTCCCCCATCTCCGATGTATCCCTCTCTCTCCCATCTCCGACGTATCCCTCTCTCTCCCCCATCTCCGACGTATCCCTCTCTCTCTCCCATCTCCGACGTATCCCTCTCTCTGTCCCATCTCCGACATATCCCTCTCTCTCTCCCCCATCTCCGACGTATCCCTCTCTCTCCCCCATCTCCGACGTATCCCTCTCTCTCTCCCATCTCCGACGTATCCCTCTCTCTCCCCCATCTCCGACGTATCCCTCTCTCTCTCTCCCATCTCTGACGTATCCCTCTCTCTCCCCCATCTCCGACGTATCCCTCTCTCTCCACAATCTCCGACGTATCCCTCTCTCTCCCCCATCTCCGACGTATCCCTCTCTCTCTCCCATCTCCGACGTATCCCTCTCTCTCCCCCATCTCCGACGTATCCCTCTCTCGCCCATCTCCGACGTATCCCTCTCTCTCTCCCATCTCCGACGTATCCCTCTCTCTCCCCCATCTCCGCCGTATCCCTCTCTCTCCCATCTCCGACGTATCCCTCTCTCTCTCTCCCATCTCCGACGTATCCCTCTCTCTCCCCCATCTCCGACGTATCCCCCTCTCTCTCCCCCATCTCCGACGTATCCCTCTCTCCCCCATCTCCGACGTATCCCTCTCTCTCCCCCATCTCCGACGTATCCCTCTCACTCCCCCATCTCCGACGTATCCCTCTCTCTCCCCCATCTCCGACGTATCCCTCTCTCTCCCCCATCTCCGACTTATCCCTCTCTCCCCCATCTCCGACGTATCCCTCTCTCTCCCCCATCTCCGACGTATCCCTCTCTCTCCCCCATCTCCGACGTATCCCTCTCTCTCTCCCATCTCCGACGTATCCCTCTCTCTGTCCCATCTCCGACGTATCCCTCTCTCTCTCCCATCTCCCACGTATCCCTCTCTCTCTCCCATGTCCGACGTATCCCTCTCTCTCCCCCATCTCCGACGTATCCCTCTCACTCCCCCATCTCCGACGTATCCCTCTCACTCCTCCATCTCCGACGTATCCCTCTCTCTCCCCCATCTCCGACGTATCCCTCTCTCTCCTCCATCTCCGACGTATCCCTCTCTCTCCTCCATCTCCGACGTATCCCTCTCTCTCCCCCATCTCCGACGTATCCCTCTCTCTCCCCCATCTCCGACGTATCCCTCTCTCTCCCATCTCCGACGTATCCCTCTCACTCTCCAATCTCCGACGTATCCCTCTCTCTCCCCCATCTCCGACGTATCCCTCTCTCTCCCCCATCTCCGACGTATCCCTCTCTCTCTCCCATCTCCGACGTATCCCTCTCTCTCCCCCATCTCAGACGTATCCCTCTCTCTCTCCCAAATCCGACGTATCCCTCTCTCTCTCTCCCATCTCCGACGTATCCCTCTCTCTCTCCCATCTCCGACGTATCCCTCTCTCTCCCCCATCTCAGACGTATCCCTCTCTCTCTCCCATCTCCGACGTATCCCTCTCTCTCTCCCATCTCCGACGTATCCCTCTCTCTCCCCCATCTCCGACGTATCCCTCTCTCTCTCCCATCTCCGACGTATCCCTCTCTCTCTCTCCCCCATCTCCGACGTATCCCTCTCCCTCCCACGTCTCCGACGTATCCCTCTCTCTCCCCCATCTCCGACATATCCCTCTCTCTCCCATCTCCGACGTATCCCTCTCTCCCCCATCTCCGACGTATCCCTCTCTCTCCCCCATCTCCGACGTATCCCTCTCTCTCCCCCATCTCCGACGTATCCCTCTCTCTCCCCCATCTCCTACGTATCCCTGTCTCTCCCCCATCTCCGACATATCCCTCTCTCTCTCCCATCTCCGACGTATCCCTCTCTCTGTCCCATCTCCGACGTATCCCTCTCTCTCTCCCCCATCTCCGACGTATCCCTCTCTCTCTGTCCCATCTCCAACGTATCCCTCTCTCTGTCCCATCTCCGACATATCCCTCTCTCCCCCCCATCTCCGACGTATCCCTCTCTCTCCCCCATCTCCGACGTATCCCTCTCTCTCCCATCTCCGACGAATCCCTCTCTCTCCCCCATCTCCGACTTATCCCTCTCTCTCCCCAATCTCCGACGTATCCCTCTCTCTCCCCCATCTCCGACGTATCCCTCTCTCTGTCCCATCTCCGACGTATCCCTCTCTCTGTCCCATCTCCGACATATCCCTCTCTCTCTCTCCCATCGCCGACGTATCCCTCTCTCTCTCCGATCTCCGACGTATCCCTCTCTCTGTCCCATCTCCGACGTATCCCCCTCTCTCCCCCATCTCCGACGTATCCCTCCCTCTCCCCCATCTCCAACGTATCCCTCTCTCCCCCATCTCCGACGTATCCCTCTCTCTCCCCCATCTCCGACGTATCCCTCTCTCTCCCATCTCCGACGTATCCCTCTCTCTCTCCCATCTCCGACGTATCCCCCTCTCTCCCCCATCTCCGACGTATCCCTCTCTCTCTCCCATCTCCGACGTATCCCTCTCTCTCCCATCTCCGACGTATCCCTCTCTCTCCCCCATCTCCGACGTATCCCTCTCTCTCTCCCATCTCCGACGTATCCCTCTCTCTCCCCCATCCCCGACGTATCCCTCTCTCTCCCCCATCTCCGACGTATCCCTCTTCTCCCCCCCATCTCCGACGTGTCCCTCTCTTTCCCATCTCCGACGTATCCCTCTCTCCCATCTCCGACGTATCCCTCTCTCTCCCCCATCTCCGACGTATCCCTCTCTCTCCCATCTCCGACGTATTCCTCTCTCCCCACATCTCCGACGTATCCCTCTCTCTGTCCCATCTCCGACGTATCCCTCTCTCCCCCATCTCCGACGTATCCCTCTCTCTCCCCCATCTCCGACGTATCCCTCTCTCTCTCCCATCTCCGACGTATCCCTCTCTCTCTCCCATCTCCGACGTATCCCTCTCTCTCCCCCATCTCCGACGTATCCCTCTCTCTCTCCCATCTCCGACGTATCCCTCTCTCTCCCCCATCTCCGACGTATCCCTCTCTCGCCCATCTCCGACGTATCCCTCTCTCTCTCCCATCTCCGACGTATCCCTCTCTCTCCCCCATCTCCGACGTATCCCTCTCTCTCCCATCTCCGACGTATCCCTCTCTCTCCCCCATCTCCGACGTATCCCTCTCTCTCCCATCTCCGACGTATCTCTCTCTCTCCCCCATCTCCGACGTATCCCTCTCTCTCCCATCTCCGACGTATCCCTCTCTCTCCCCCATCTCCGACGTATCCCTCTCTCGCCCATCTCCGACGTATCCCTCTCTCTCTCCCATCTCCGACGTATCCCTCTCTCTCCCCCATCTCCGACGTATCCCTCTCTCTCCCATCTCCGACGTATCCCTCTCTCTCTCTCCCATCTATGACGTATCCCTCTCTCTCCCCCATCTCCGACGTATCCCCCTCTTTCTCCCCCATCTCCGACGTATCCCTCTCTCCCCCATCTAGACGTATCCCTCTCTCTCCCCCATCTCCGACGTATCCCTCTCACTCCCCCATCTCCGACGTATCCCTCTCACTCCTCCATCTCCGACGTATCCCTCTCTCTCCCCCATCTCCGACGTATCCCTCTCTCTCTGTCCCATCTCCGACGTATCCCTCTCACTCCTCCATCTCCGACGTATCCCTCTCTCTCCCCCATCTCCGAAGTATCCCTCTCTCTCCCCCATCTCCGACGTATCCCTCTCTCTCCCCCATCCCCAACGTATCCCTCTCTCTCCCATCTCCGACGTATCCCTCTCTCTGTCCCATCTCCGACGTATCCCTCTCTCTCTCTCCCATCTCCGACGTATCCCTATCTCTCTCCCATCTCCGACGTATCCCTCTCTCCCCCATCTCCGACGTATCCCTCTCTCTCTCCCATCTCCGACGTATCCCTCTCTCCCCAATCTCCGACGTATCCCTCTCTCTCCCATCTCCGACGTATCCCTCTCTCTCTCCCATCTCCGACGTATCTCTCTCTCTCTCCCATCTCCGACGTATCTCTCTCTCTCTCCCATCTCCGACGTATCCCTCTCTCTCCCCCATCTCCGACGTATCCCTCTCTCTCCCCCATCTCCGACGTATCCCTCTCTCTCCCATCTCCGACGTATCTCTCTCTCTCCCCCATCTCCGACGTATCCCTCTCTCCCATCTCCGACGTGTCCCTCTCTCTCTCCCATCTCCGACGTATCCCTCTCTCTCTCCCCCATCTCCGACGTATCCCCCTCTCTCCCCCATCTCCGACGTATCCCTCTCTCCCATCTCCGACGTATCCCTCTCTCTCTCCCATCTCCGACGTATCCCTCTCTCTCTCTCCCATCTCTGACGTATCCCTCTCTCTCCCCCATCTCCGACGTATCCCTCTCTCTCTCCCATCTCCGACGTATCCCTCTCTCTCCCCCATCTCCGACGTATCCCTCTCTCTCTCCCATCTCCGACGTATCCCTCTCTCTCTCTCCCCCATCTCCGACGTATCCCTCTCCCTCCCACGTCTCCGACGTATCCCTCTCTCTCCCCCATCTCCGACATATCCCTCTCTCTCCCATCTCCGACGTATCCCTCTCTCCCCCATCTCCGACGTATCCCTCTCTCTCCCCCATCTCCGACGTATCCCTCTCTCTCCCCCATCTCCGACGTATCCCTCTCTCTCCCCCATCTCCGACGTATCCCTCTCTCTCCCCCATCTCCGACGTATCCCTCTCTCTCTCCCATCTCCGACGTATCCCTCTCTCTCTCCCATCTCCGACGTATCCCTCTCTCTCTCCCCCATCTCCGACGTATCCCTCTCTCTCTGTCCCATCTCCAACGTATCCCTCTCTCTGTCCCATCTCCGACGTATCCCTCTCTCCCCCCCATCTCCGACGTATCCCTCTCTCTCCCCCATCTCCGACGTATCCCTCTCTCTCCCATCTCCGACGTATCCCTCTCTCTCCCCCATCTCCGACGTATCCCTCTCTCTCCCCAATCTCCGACGTATCCCTCTCTCTCCCCCATCTCCGACGTATCCCTCTCTCTGTCCCATCTCCGACGTATCCCTCTCTCTGTCCCATCTCCGACATATCCCTCTCTCTCTCTCCCATCGCCGACGTATCCCTCTCTCTCTCCGATCTCCGACGTATCCCTCTCTCTGTCCCATCTCCGACGTATCCCCCTCTCTCCCCCATCTCCGACGTATCCCTCCCTCTCCCCCATCTCCAACGTATCCCCCTCTCCCCCATCTCCGACGTATCCCTCTCTCTCCCCCATCTCCGACGTATCCCTCTCTCTCCCATCTCCGACGTATCCCTCTCTCTCTCCCATCTCCGACGTATCCCCCTCTCTCCCCCATCTCCGACGTATCCCTCTCTCTCTCCCATCTCCGACGTATCCCTCTCTCTCCCATCTCCGACGTATCCCTCTCTCTCCCCCATCTCCGACGTATCCCTCTCTCTCTCCCATCTCCGACGTATCCCTCTCTCTCCCCCATCCCCGACGTATCCCTCTCTCTCCCCCATCTCCGACGTATCCCTCTTCTCCCCCCCATCTCCCACGTGTCCCTCTCTTTCCCATCTCCGACGTATCCCTCTCTCCCATCTCCGACGTATCCCTCTCTCTCCCCCATCTCCGACGTATCCCTCTCTCTCCCATCTCCGACGTATCCCTCTCTCCCCACATCTCCGACGTATCCCTCTCTCTGTCCCATCTCCGACGTATCCCTCTCTTTCCCATCTCCGACGTATCCCTCTCTCCCATCTCCGACGTATCCCTCTCTCTCCCCCATCTCCGATGTATCCCTCTCTCTCCCATCTCCGACGTATCCCTCTCTCTCCCATCTCCGACGTATCCCTCTCTCTCTCTCCCATCTCCGACGTATCCCTCTCTCTCCCCCATCTCCGACGTATCCCCGTCTCTCTCCCCCATCTCCGACGTATCCCTCTCTCCCCCATCTCCGACGTATCCCTCTCTCTCCCCCATCTCCGACGAATCCCTCTCACTCCCCCATCTCCGACGTATCCCTCTCTCTCCCATCTCCGACGTATCCCTCTCACTCTCCCATCTCCGACGTATCCCTCTCCCTCCCACGTCTCCGACGTATCCCTCTCTCTCCCCCATCTCCGACGTATCCCTCTCTCTCCCATCTCCGACGTATCCCTCTCTCCCCCATCTCCGACGTATCCCTCTCTCTCCCCCATCTCCGACGTATCCCTCTCTCTCCCCCATCTCCGACGTATCACTGTCTCTCCCCCATCTCCGACGTATCCCTCTCTCTCTCCCATCTCCGACGTATCCCTCTCTCTCTCCCATCTCCGACGTATCCCTCTCTCTCTCTCCCATCTCTGACGTATCCCTCTCTCTCCCCCATCTCCGACGTATCCCTCTCTCTCCCAATCTCCGACGTATCCCTCTCTCTCCACCATCTCCGACGTATCCCTCTCTCTCCCATCTCCGACGTATCCCTCTCTCTCCCCCATCTCCGACGTATCCCTCTCTCGCCCATCTCCGACGTATCCCTCTCTCTCTCTCCCATCTCCGATGTATCCCTCTCTCTCTCCCATCTCCGATGTATCCCTCTCTCTCTCCCATCTCCGACGTATCCCTCTCTCCCCCATCTCAGACGTATCCCTCTCTCTCTCCCATCTCTGACGTATCCCTCTCTCTCTCCCATCTCCGACGTATCCCTCTCTCTCTCTCCCCCATCTCCGACGTATCCCTCTCCCTCCCATGTCTCCGACGTATCCCTCTCTCTCCCCCAACTCCGACGTATCCCTCTCTCTCCCCCGACGTATCCCTCTCTCTCCCCCATCTCCGACGTATCCCTCTCTCCCCCATCTCCGACGTATCCCTCTCTCTCCCCATCTCCGACGTATCCCTCTCTCTCCCCTATCTCCGACGTATCCCTCTCTCTCCCCCATCTCCGACGTATCCCTCTCTCTCTCTCCCATCTCCGACGTATCCCTCTCTCTCCCCCATCTCCGACGTATCCCTCTCTCTCTCCCATCTCCGACGTATCCCTCTCTCCCCCATCTCCGACGTATCCCTCTCTCTCCCCCATCTCCGACGTATCCCTCTCTCTCTCCCATCTCCGACGTATCCCTCTCTCTCTCCCATCTCCGACGTATCCCTCTCTCTCCCCCATCTCCGACGTATCCCTCTCTCTCTCCCATCTCCGACGTATCCCTCTCTCTCCCCATCTCCGACGTATCCCTCTCTCGCCCATCTCCGACGTATCCTCTCTCTCTCCCATCTCCGACGTATCCCTCTCTCTCCCCCATCTCCGACGTATCCCTCTCTCTCCCATCTCCGACGTATCCCTCTCTCTCCCCCATCTCCGACGTATCCCTCTCTCTCCCATCTCCGACGTATCTCTCTCTCTCCCCCATCTCCGACGTATCCCTCTCTCTCCCATCTCCGACGTATCCCTCTCTCTCCCCCATCTCCGACGTATCCCTCTCTCTCCCCATCTCCGACGTATCCCTCTCTCCCCCATCTCCGACGTATCCCTCTCTCTCTCCCATCTCCGACGTATCCCTCTCTCTCCCCCATCTCCGCCGTATCCCTCTCTCTCCCATCTCCGACGTATCCCTCTCTCTCTCTCCCATCTCCGACGTATCCCTCTCTCTCCCCCATCTCCGACGTATCCCCCTCTCTCTCCCCTATCTCCGACGTATCCCTCTCTCCCCCATCTAGACGTATCCCTCTCTCTCCCCCATCTCCGACGTATCCCTCTCACTCCCCCATCTCCGACGTATCCCTCTCACTCCTCCATCTCCGAACGTATCCCTCTCTCTCCCCCATCTCCGACGTATCCTCTCTCTCTGTCCCATCTCCGACGTATCCCTCTCACTCCTCCATCTCCGACGTATCCCTCTCTCTCCCCCATCTCCGACGTATCCCTCTCTCTCCCCCATCTCCGACGTATCCCTCTCTCTCCCCCATCCCCGACGTATCCCTCTCTCTCCCATCTCCGACGTATCCCTCTCTCTGTCCCATCTCCGACGTATCCCTCTCTCTCTCTCCCATCTCCGACGTATCCCTATCTCTCTCCCATCTCCGACGTATCCCTCTCTCCCCCATCTCCGACGTATCCCTCTCTCTCTCCCATCTCCGACGTATCCCTCTCTCCCCAATCTCCGACGTATCCCACTCTCTCCCATCTCCGACGTATCCCTCTCTCTCTCCATCTCCGACGTATCTCTCTCTCTCCCATCTCCGACGTATCTCTCTCTCTCTCCCATCTCCGACGTATCCCTCTCTCTCCCCCATCTCCGACGTATCCCTCTCTCTCCCCCATCTCCGACGTATCCCTCTCTCTCCCATCTCCGACGTATCTCTGTCTCTCCCCCATCTCCGACGTATCCCTCTCTCCCATCTCCGACGTGTCCCTCTCTCTCTCCCATCTCCGACGTATCCCTCTCTCTCTCCCCCATCTCCGACGTATCCCCCTCTCTCCCCCATCTCCGACGTATCCCTCTCTCCCATCTCCGACGTATCCCTCTCTCTCTCCCATCTCCGACGTATCCCTCTCTCTCTCTCCATCTCTGACGTATCCCTCTCTCTCCCCCATCTCCGACGTATCCCTCTCTCTCCCCAATCTCCGACGTATCCCTCTCTCTCCCCCATCTCCGACGTATCCCTCTCTCTCCCATCTCCGACGTATCCCTCTCTCTCCCCCATCTCCGACGTATCCCTCTCTCTCCCCCATCTCCGACGTATCCCCTCTCTCTCCCCCATCTCCGACGTATCCCTCTCTCCCCCATCTCCGACGTATCCCTCTCTCTCCCCCATCTCCGACGTATCCCTCTCACTCCCCCATCTCCGACGTATCCCTCTCTCTCCCATCTCCGACGTATCCCTCTCACTCTCCCATCTCCGACGTATCCCTCTCCCTCCCACGTCTCCGACGTAACCCTCTCTCTCTCTCCCATCTCTGACGTATCCCTCTCTCTCCCCCATCTCCGACGTATCCCTCTCTCTCCCCAATCTCCGACGTATCCCTCTCTCTCCCCCATCTCCGACGTATCCCTCTCTCTCCCATCTCCGACGTATCCCTCTCTCTCCCCCATCTCCGACGTATCCCTCTCTCTCCCATCTCCGACGTATCTCTCTCTCTCCCCATCTCCGACGTATCCCTCTCTCTCCATCTCCGACGTATCCCTCTCTCTCCCCCATCTCCGACGTATCCCTCTCTCTCCCCATCTCCGACGTATCCCTCTCTCCCCCATCTCCGACGTATCCCTCTCTCTCTCCCATCTCCGACGTATCCCTCTCTCTCCCCCATCTCCGCCGTATCCCTCTCTCTCCCATCTCCGACGTATCCCTCTCTCTCTCTCCCATCTCCGACGTATCCCTCTCTCTCCCCCCATCTCCGACGTATCCCCCTCTCTCTCCCCTATCTCCGACGTATCCCTCTCTCCCCCATCTAGACGTATCCCTCTCTCTCTCCCATCTCCGACGTATCCCTCTCACTCCCCCATCTCCGACGTATCCCTCTCACTCCTCCATCTCCGACGTATCCCTCTCTCTCCCCCATCTCCGACGTATCCCTCTCTCTCTGTCCCATCTCCGACGTATCCCTCTCACTCCTCCATCTCCGACGTATCCCTCTCTCTCCCCCATCTCCGACGTATCCCTCTCTCTCCCCCATCTCCGACGTATCCCTCTCTCTCCCCCATCCCCGACGTATCCCTCTCTCTCCCATCTCCGACGTATCCCTCTCTCTGTCCCATCTCCGACGTATCCCTCTCTCTCTCTCCCATCTCCGACGTATCCCTATCTCTCTCCCATCTCCGACGTATCCCTCTCTCCCCCATCTCCGACGTATCCCTCTCTCTCTCCCATCTCCGACGTATCCCTCTCTCCCCAATCTCCGACGTATCCCTCTCTCTCCCATCTCCGACGTATCCCTCTCTCTCTCCCATCTCCGACGTATCTCTCTCTCTCTCCCATCTCCGACGTATCTCTCTCTCTCTCCCATCTCCGACGTATCCCTCTCTCTCCCCCATCTCCGACGTATCCCTCTCTCTCCCCCATCTCCGACGTATCCCTCTCTCTCCCATCTCCGACGTATCTCTGTCTCTCCCCCATCTCCGACGTATCCCTCTCTCCCATCTCCGACGTGTCCCTCTCTCTCTCCCATCTCCGACGTATCCCTCTCTCTCTCCCCCATCTCCGACGTATCCCCCTCTCTCCACCATCTCCGACGTATCCCTCTCTCCCATCTCCGACGTATCCCTCTCTCTCCCCCATCTCCAACGTATCCCTCTCTCTCCCATCTCCGACATATCCCTCTCTCTCCCCAATCTCCGACGTATCCCTCTCTCTCCCCCATCTCCGACGTATCCCTCTCTCTCCCATCTCCGACGTATCCCTCTCTCTCCCCCATCTCCGACGTATCCCTCTCTCTCCCCCATCTCCGACGTATCCCCCTCTCTCTCCCCCATCTCCGACGTATCCCTCTCTCCCCCATCTCCGACGTATCCCTCTCTCTCCCCCATCTCCGACGTATCCCTCTCACTCCCCCATCTCCGACGTATCCCTCTCTCTCCCATCTCCGACGTATCCCTCTCACTCTCCCATCTCCGACGGATCCCTCTCCTCCCACGTCTCCGACGTATCCCTCTCTCTCCCCCATCTCCGACGTATCCCTCTCTCTCCCATCTCCGACGTATCCCTCTCTCCCCCATCTCCGACGTATCCCTCTCTCTCCCCCATCTCCGACGTATCCCTCTCTCTCCCCCATCTCCGACGTATCCCTCTCTCTCTCCCATCTCCGACGTATCCCTCTCTCTCTCCCATCTCCGACGTATCCCTCTCTCTCTCTCCCATCTCTGACGTATCCCTCTCTCTCCCCCATCTCCGACGTATCCCTCTCTCTCCCCAATCTCCGACGTATCCCTCTCTCTCCCCATCTCCGACGTATCCCTCTCTCTCCCATCTCCGACGTATCCCTCTCTCTCCCCCATCTCCGACGTATCCCTCTCTCGCCCATCTCCGACGTATCCCTCTCTCTCTCTCCCATCTCCGATGTATCCCTCTCTCTCCCCCATCTCCGACGTATCCCTCTCTCTCCCATCTCCGACGTATCCCTCTCTCTATCTCCCATCTCCGACGTATCCCTCTCTCTCCCCCATCTCCGACGTATCCCCTCTCTCTCCCCCATCTCCGACGTATCCCTCTCTCCCCCATCTCCGACGTATCCCTCTCTCTCCCCCATCTCCGACGTATCCCTCTCACTCCCCCATCTCCGACGTATCCCTCTCTCTCTCCCATCTCCGACGTATCCCTCTCTCTCCCCCATCTCAGACGTATCCCTCTCTCTCTCCCATCTCTGACGTATCCCTCTCTCTCTCCCATCTCCGACGTATCCCTCTCTCTCTCCCATCTCCGACGTATCCCTCTCTCTCCCCCATCTCAGACGTATCCCTCTCTCTCTCCCATCTCTGACGTATCCCTCTCTCTCTCCCATCTCCGACGTATCCCTCTCTCTCCCCCATCTCCGACGTATCCCTCTCTCTCTCCCATCTCCGACGTATCCCTCTCTCTCTCTCCCCCATCTCCGACGTATCCCTCTCCCTCCCACGTCTCCGACGTATCCCTCTCTCTCTCCCATCTCCGACGTATCCCTCTCTCTCTCCCATCTCCGACGTATCCCTCTCTCCCCCATCTCAGACGTATCCCTCTCTCTCTCCCATCTCTGACGTATCCCTCTCTCTCTCCCATCTCCGACGTATCCCTCTCTCTCCCATCTCCGACGTATCCCTCTCTCTCTCTCCCCCATCTCCGACGTATCCCTCTCCCTCCCATTCTCCGACGTATCCCTCTCTCTCCCCCAACTCCGACGTATCCCTCTCTCTCCCATCTCCGACGTATCCCTCTCTCTCCCCCATCTCCGACGTATCCCTCTCTCTCCCCCATCTCCGACGTATCCCTCTCTCCCCCATCTCCGACGTATCCCTCTCTCTCCCCCATCTCCGACGTATCCCTCTCTCTCCCCTATCTCCGACGTATCCCTCTCTCTCCCCCATCTCCGACGTATCCCTCTCTCTCTCCCATCTCCGACGTATCCCTCTCTCTCTCCCATCTCCGACGTATCCCTCTCTCTCTCTCCCATCTCCGACGTATCCCTCTCTCTCCCCCATCGCCGACGTATCCCTCTCTCTCTCCCATCTCCGACGTATCCCTCTCTCCCCCATCTCCGACGTATCCCTCTCTCTCCCCCATCTCCGACGTATCCCTCTCTCTCCCCCATCTCCGACGTATCCCTCTCTCTCTCCCATCTCCGACGTATCCCTCTCTCTCTCCCATCTCCGACATATCCCTCTCTCTCCCCCATCTCCGACGTATCCCTCTCTCTCTCCCATCTCCGACGTATCCCTCTCTCTCCCCCATCTCCGACGTATCCCTCTCTCGCCCATCTCCGACGTATCCCTCTCTCTCTCCCATCTCTGACGTATCCCTCTCTCTCCCCCATCTCCGACGTATCCCTCTCTCTCCCATCTCCGACGTATCCCTCTCTCTCCCCCATCTCCGCCGTATCCCTCTCTCTCCCATCTCCGACGTATCTCTCTCTCTCCCCCATCTCCGACGTATCCCTTTCTCTCCCATCTCCGACGTATCCCTCTCTCTCCCCCATCTCCGACGTATCCCTCTCTCGCCCATCTCCGACGTATCCCTCTCTCTCTCCCATCTCCGACGTATCCCTCTCTCTCCCCCATCTCCGCCGTATCCCTCTCTCTCCCATCTCCGACGTATCCCTCTCTCTCTCTCCCATCTCCGACGTATCCCTCTCTCCCCAATCTCCGACGTATCCCTCTCTCTCCCCCATCTCCGATGTATCCCTCTCTCTCCCATCTCCGACGTATCCCTCTCTCTCTCCCATCTCCGACGTATCCCTCTCTCTCCCCCATCTCCGACGTATCCCTCTCTCTCCCATCTCCGACGTATCCCTCTCTCTCTCTCCCATCTCCGACGTATCCCTCTCTCTCCCCCATCTCCGACGTATCCCCCTCTCTCTCCCCCATCTCCGACGTATCCCTCTCTCCCCCATCTCCGACGTATCCCTCTCTCTCCCCCATCTCCGACGTATCCCTCTCACTCCCCCATCTCCGACGTATCCCTCTCTCTCCCCCATCTCCGACGTATCCCTCTCTCTCCCCCATCTCCGACGTATCCCTCTCTCTCCCCCATCTCCGACGTATCCCTCTCTCTCTCCCATCTCCGGCGTATCCCTCTCTCTCTCCCATCTCCGACGTATCCCTCTCTCTCTCTCCCATCTCTGACGTATCCCTCTCTCTCCCCCATCTCCGACATATCCCTCTCTCTCCCCAATCTCCGACGTATCCCTCTCTCTCCCCCATCTCCGACGTATCCCTCTCTCTCCCATCTCCGACGTATCCCTCTCTCTCCCCCATCTCCGACCTATCCCTCTCTCGCCCATCTCCGACGTATCCCTCTCTCTCTCTCCCATCTCCGATGTATCCCTCTCTCTCCCCCATCTCCGACGTATCCCTCTCTCCCCCATCTCCGACGTATCCCTCTCTCTCCCCCATCTCCGACGTATCCCTCTCACTCCCCCATCTCCGACGTATCCCTCTCTCTCTCCCATCTCCGACGTATCCCTCTCTCTCCCCCATCTCAGACGTATCCCTCTCTCTCTCCCATCTCTGACGTATCCCTCTCTCTCTCCCATCTCCGACGTATCCCTCTCTCTCTCCCATCTCCGACGTATCCCTCTCTCTCCCCCATCTCAGACGTATCCCTCTCTCTCTCCCATCTCTGACGTATCCCTCTCTCTCTCCCATCTCCGACGTATCCCTCTCTCTCCCCCATCTCCGACGTATCCCTCTCTCTCCCATCTCCGACGTATCCCTCTCTCTCTCTCCCATCTCCGACGTATCCCTCTCTCTCCCCCATTTCCGACGTATCCCCCTCTCTCTCCCCCATCTCCGACGTATCCCTCTCTCCCCCATCTCCGACGTATCCCTCTCTCTCACCCATCTCCGACGTATCCCTCTCACTCCCCCATCTCCGACGTATCCCTCTCTCTCCCCCATCTCCGACGTATCCCTCTCTCTCCCCCATCTCCGACGTATCCCTCTCTCTCCCCCATCTCCGACGTATCCCTCTCTCTCTCCCATCTCCGGCGTATCCCTCTCTCTCTCCCATCTCCGACGTATCCCTCTCTCTCTCTCCCATCTCTGACGTATCCCTCTCTCTCCCCCATCTCCGACGTATCCCTCTCTCTCCCCAATCTCCGACGTATCCCTCTCTCTCCCCCATCTCCGACGTATCCCTCTCTCTCCCATCTCCGACGTATCCCTCTCTCTCCCCCATCTCCGACGTATCCCTCTCTCGCCCATCTCCGACGTATCCCTCTCTCTCTCTCCCATCTCCGATGTATCCCTCTCTCTCCCCCATCTCCGACGTATCCCTCTCTCCCCAATCTCCGACGTATCCCTCTCTCTCCCCCATCTCCGACGTATCCCTCTCACTCCCCCATATCCGACGTATCCCTCTCTCTCTCCCATCTCCGACGTATCCCTCTCTCTCCCCCATCTCAGACGTATCCCTCTCTCTCTCCCATCTCTGACGTATCCCTCTCTCTCTCCCATCTCCGACGTATCCCTCTCTCTCTCCCATCTCCGACGTATCCCTCTCTCTCCTCCATCTCAGACGTATCCCTCTCTCTCTCCCATCTCTGACGTATCCCTCTCTCTCTCCCATCTCCGACGTATCCCTCTCTCTCCCCCATCTCCGACGTATCCCTCTCTCTCTCTCTCTCCCCCATCTCCGACGTATCCCTCTCCCTCCCTCGTCTCCGACGTATCCCTCTCTCTCTCCCATCTCCGACGTATCCCTCTCTCTCTCCCATCTCCGACGTATCCCTCTCTCCCCCATCTCAGACGTATCCCTCTCTCTCTCCCATCTCTGACGTATCCCTCTCTCTCTCCCATCTCCGACGTATCCCTCTTTCTCCCCCATCTCCGACGTATCCCTCTCTCTCTCCCATCTCCGACGTATCCCTCTCTCTCTCTCCCCCATCTCCGACTAATCCCTCTCCCTCCCATGTCTCCGACGTATCCCTCTCTCTCCCCCAACTCCGACGTATCCCTCTCTCTCCCATCTCCGACGTATCCCTCTCTCTCCCCCATCTCCGACGTATCCCTCTCTCTCCCCCATCTCCGACGTATCCCTCTCTCCCCCATCTCCGACGTATCCCTCTCTCTCCCCCATCTCCGACGTATCCCTCTCTCTCCCCTATCTCCGACGTATCCCTCTCTCTCCCCCATCTCCGACGTATCCCTCTCTCCCCCATCTCCGACGTATCCCTCTCTCTCCCCCATCTCCGACGTATCCCTCTCTCTCCCCCATCTCCGACGTATCCCTCTCTCTCTCCCATCTCCGACGTATCCCTCTCTCTCTCCCATCTCCGACGTATCCCTCTCTCTCCCCCATCTCCGACGTATCCCTCTCTCTCTCCCATCTCCGACGTATCCCTCTCTCTCCCCCATCTCCGACGTATCCCTCTCTCGCCCATCTCCGACATATCCCTCTCTCTCTCCCATCTCCGACGTATCCCTCTCTCTCCCCCATCTCCGACGTATCCCTCTCTCTCCCATCTCCGACGTATCTCTCTCTCTCCCCCATCTCCGAGGTATCCCTCTCTCTCCCATCTCCGACGTATCCCTCTCTCTCCCCCATCTCCGACGTATCCCTCTCTCGCCCATCTCCGACGAATCCCTCTCTCTCTCCCATCTCCGAAGTATCCCTCTCTCTCCCCCATGTCCGCCGTATCCCTCTCTCTCCCATCTCCGACGTATCCCTCTCTCTCTCTCCCATCTCCGACGTATCCCTCTCTCTCCCCCATCTCCGACGTATCCCCCTCTCTCTCCCCCATCTCCGACGTATCCCTCTCTCCCCCATCTAGACGTATCCCTCTCTCTCCCCCATCTCCGACGTATCCCTCTCACTCCCCCATCTCCGACGTATCCCTCTCACTCCTCCATCTCCGACGTATCCCTCTCTCTCCCCCATCTCCGACGTATCCCTCTCTCTCTGTCCCATCTCCGACGTATCCCTCTCACTCCTCCATCTCCGACGTATCCCTCTCTCTCCCCCATCTCCGACGTATCCCTCTCTCTCCCCCATCTCCGACGTATCCCTCTCTCTCCCCCATCCCCGACGTATCCCTCTCTCTCCCATCTCCGACGTATCCCTCTCTCTGTCCCATCTCCGACGTATCCCTCTCTCTCTCTCCCATCTCCGACGTATCCCTATCTCTCTCCCATCTCCGACGTATCCCTCTCTCCCCCATCTCCGACGTATCCCTCTCTCTCTCCCATCTCCGACGTATCCCTCTCTCCCCAATCTCCGACGTATCCCTCTCTCTCCCATCTCCGACGTATCCCTCTCTCTCTCCCATCTCCGACGTATCTCTCTCTCTCTCCCATCTCCGACGTATCTCTCTCTCTCTCCCATCTCCGACGTATCCCTCTCTCTCCCCCATCTCCGACGTATCCCTCTCTCTCCCCCATCTCCGACGTATCCCTCTCTCTCCCATCTCCGACGTATCTCTCTCTCTCCCCCATCTTCGACGTATCCCTCTCTCCCATCTCCGACGTGTCCCTCTCTCTCTCCCATCTCCGACGTATCCCTCTCTCTCTCCCCCATCTCCGACGTATCCCCCTCTCTCCCCCATCTCCGACGTATCCCTCTCTCCCATCTCCGACGTATCCCTCTCTCTCTCCCATCTCCGACGTAACCCTCTCTCTCTCTCCCATCTCTGACGTATCCCTCTCTCTCCCCCATCTCCGACGTATCCCTCTCTCTCCCCAATCTCCGACGTATCCCTCTCTCTCCCCCATCTCCGACGTATCCCTCTCTCTCCCATCTCCGACGTATCCCTCTCTCTCCCCCATCTCCGACGTATCCCTCTCTCTCCCCCATCTCCGACGTATCCCCCTCTCTCTCCCCCATCTCCGACGTATCCCTCTCTCCCCCATCTCCGACGTATCCCTCTCTCTCCCCCATCTCCGACGTATCCCTCTCACTCCCCCATCTCCGACGTATCCCTCTCTCTCCCATCTCCGACGTATCCCTCTCACTCTCCCATCTCCGACGTATCCCTCTCCCTCCCAAGTCTCCGACGTATCCCTCTCTCTCCCCCATCTCCGACGTATCCCTCTCTCTCCCATCTCCGACGTATCCCTATCTCCCCCATCTCCGACGTATCCCTCTCTCTCCCCCATCTCCGACGTATCCCTCTCTCTCCCCCATCTCCGACGTATCCCTCTCTCTCCCCCATCTCCGACGTATCCCTCTCTCTCTCCCATCTCCGACGTATCCCTCTCTCTCTCTCCCATCTCTGACGTATCCCTCTCTCTCCCCCATCTCCGACGTATCCCTCTCTCTCCCCAATCTCCGACGTATCCCTCTCTCTCCCCCATCTCCGACGTATCCCTCTCTCTCCCATCTCCGACGTATCCCTCTCTCTCCCCCATCTCCGACGTATCCCTCTCTCGCCCATCTCCGACGTATCCCTCTCTCTCTCTCCCATCTCCGATGTATCCCTCTCTCTCCCCCATCTCCGACGTATCCCTCTCTCTCCCATCTCCGACGTATCCCTCTCTCTCTCTCCCATCTCCGACGTATCCCTCTCTCTCCCCCATCTCCGACGTATCCCCCTCTCTCTCCCCCATCTCCGACGTATCCCTCTCTCCCCCATCTCCGACGTATCCCTCTCTCTCCCCCATCTCCGACGTATCCCTCTCACTCCCCCATCTCCGACGTATCCCTCTCTCTCTCCCATCTCCGACGTATCCCTCTCTCTCCCCCATCTCAGACGTATCCCTCTCTCTCTCCCATCTCTGACGTATCCCTCTCTCTCTCCCATCTCCGACGTATCCCTCTCTCTCTCCCATCTCCGACGTATCCCTCTCTCTCCCCCATCTCAGACGTATCCCTCTCTCTCTCCCATCTCTGACGTATCCCTCTCTCTCTCCCATCTCCGACGTATCCCTCTCTCTCCCCCATCTCCGACGTATCCCTCTCTCTCTCCCATCTCCGACGTATCCCTCTCTCTCTCTCCCCCATCTCCGACGTATCCCTCTCCCTCCCACGTCTCCGACGTATCCCTCTCTCTCTCCCATCTCCGACGTATCCCTCTCTCTCTCCCATCTCCGACGTATCCCTCTCTCCCCCATCTCAGACGTATCCCTCTCTCTCTCCCATCTCTGACGTATCCCTCTCTCTCTCCCATCTCCGACGTATCCCTCTCTCTCCCATCTCCGACGTATCCCTCTCTCTCTCTCCCCCATCTCCGACGTATCCCTCTCCCTCCCATGTCTCCGACGTATCCCTCTCTCTCCCCCAACTCCGACGTATCCCTCTCTCTCCCATCTCCGACGTATCCCTCTCTCTCCCCCATCTCCGACGTATCCCTCTCTCTCCCCCATCTCCGACGTATCCCTCTCTCCCCCATCTCCGACGTATCCCTCTCTCTCCCCCATCTCCGACGTATCCCTCTCTCTCCCCTATCTCCGACGTATCCCTCTCTCTCCCCCATCTCCGACGTATCCCTCTCTCTCTCCCATCTCCGACGTATCCCTCTCTCTCTCCCATCTCCGATGTATCCCTCTCTCTCTCTCCCATCTCCGTCGTATCCCTCTCTCTCCCCCATCTCCGACGTATCCCTCTCTCTCCCCCATCCCCGACGTATCCCTCTCTCTCCCCCATCTCCGACGTATCCCTCTCTCTCCCCCATCTCCGACGTATCCCTCTCTCTCCCCCATCTCCGACGTATCCCTCTCTCTCTCCCATCTCCGACGTATCCCTCTCTCTCTCCCATCTCCGACATATCCCTCTCTCTCCCCCATCTCCGACGTATCCCTCTCTCTCTCCCATCTCCGACGTATCCCTCTCTCTCCCCCATCTCCGACGTATCCCTCTCTCGCCCATCTCCGACGTATCCCTCTCTCTCTCCCATCTCCGACGTATCCCTCTCTCTCCCCCATCTCCGACGTATCCCTCTCTCTCCCATCTCCGACGTATCCCTCTCTCTCCCCCATCTCCGACGTATCCCTCTCTCTCCCATCTCCGACGTATCTCTCTCTCTCCCCCATCTCCGACGTATCCCTCTCTCTCCCATCTCCGACGTATCCCTCTCTCTCCCCCATCTCCGACGTATCCCTCTCTCCCCCATCTCCGACGTATCCCTCTCTCTCTCCCATCTCCGACGTATCCCTCTCTCTCCCCCATCTCCGCCGTATCCCTCTCTCTCCCATCTCCGACGTATCCCTCTCTCTCTCTCCCATCTCCGACGTATCCCTCTCTCTCCCCCATCTCCGACGTATCCCCCTCTCTCTCCCCCATCTCCGACGTATCCCTCTCTCCCCCATCTAGACGTATCCCTCTCTCTCCCCCATCTCCGACGTATCCCTCTCACTCCCCCATCTCCGACGTATCCCTCTCACTCCTCCATCTCCGACGTATCCCTCTCTCTCCCCCATCTCCGACGTATCCCTCTCTCTCTGTCCCATCTCCGACGTATCCCTCTCACTCCTCCATCTCCGACGTATCCCTCTCTCTCCCCCATCTCCGACGTATCCCTCTCTCTCCCCCATCTCCGACGTATTCCTCTCTCTCCCCCATCCCCGACGTATCCCTCTCTCTCCCATCTCCGACGTATCCCTCTCTCTGTCCCATCTCCGACGTATCCCTCTCTCTCTCTCCCATCTCCGACGTATCCCTATCTCTCTCCCATCTCCGATGTATCCCTCTCTCCCCCATCTCCGACGTATCCCTCTCTCTCTCCCATCTCCGACGTATCCCTCTCTCCCCAATCTCCGACGTATCCCTCTCTCTCCCATCTCCGACGTATCCCTCTCTCTCTCCCATCTCCGACGTATCCCTCTCTCTCCCCCATCTCCGACGTATCCCTCTCTCTCCCATCTCCGACGTATCCCTCTCTCTCTCTCCCATCTCCGACGTATCCCTCTCTCTCCCCCATCTCCGACGTATCCCCCTCTCTCTCCCCCATCTCCGACGTATCCCTCTCTCCCCCATCTCCGACGTATCCCTCTCTCTCCCCCATCTCCGACGTATCCCTCTCACTCCCCCATCTCCGACGTATCCCTCTCTCTCTCCCATCTCCGACGTATCCCTCTCTCTCCCCCATCTCAGACGTATCCCTCTCTCTCTCCCATCTCTGACGTATCCCTCTCTCTCTCCCATCTCCGACGTATCCCTCTCTCTCTCCCATCTCCGACGTATCCCTCTCTCTCCCCCATCTCAGACGTATCCCTCTCTCTCTCCCATCTCTGACGTATCCCTCTCTCTCTCCCATCTCCGACGTATCCCTCTCTCTCCCCCATCTCCGACGTATCCCTCTCTCTCTCCCATCTCCGACGTATCCCTCTCTCTCTCTCCCCCATCTCCGACGTATCCCTCTCCCTCCCACGTCTCCGACGTATCCCTCTCTCTCTCCCATCTCCGACGTATCCCTCTCTCTCTCCCATCTCCGACGTATCCCTCTCTCCCCCATCTCAGACGTATCCCTCTCTCTCTCCCATCTCTGACGTATCCCTCTCTCTCTCCCATCTCCGACGTATCCCTCTCTCTCCCATCTCCGACGTATCCCTCTCTCTCTCTCTCCCCCATCTCCGACGTATCCCTCTCCCTCCCATGTCTCCGACGTATCCCTCTCTCTCCCCCAACTCCGACGTATCCCTCTCTCTCCCATCTCCGACGTATCCCTCTCTCTCCCCATCTCCGACGTATCCCTCTCTCTCCCCCATCTCCGACGTATCCCTCTCTCCCCCATCTCCGACGTATCCCTCTCTCTCCCCCATCTCCGACGTATTCCTCTCTCTCCCCCATCTCCGACGTATCCCTCTCTCTCCCCCATCTCCGACGTATCCCTCTCTCTCTCCCATCTCCGACGTATCCCTCTCTCTCTCCCATCTCCGATGTATCCCTCTCTCTCTCTCCCATCTCCGTCGTATCCCTCTCTCTCCCCCATCTCCGACGTATCCCTCTCTCTCCCCCATCCCCGACGTATCCCTCTCTCTCCCCCATCTCCGACGTATCCCTCTCTCTCCCCCATCTCCGACGTATCCCTCTCTCTCCCCCATCTCCGACGTATCCCTCTCTCTCTCCCATCTCCGACGTATCCCTCTCTCTCTCCCATCTCCGACATATCCCTCTCTCTCCCCCATCTCCGACGTATCCCTCTCTCTCTCCCATCTCCGATGTATCCCTCTCTCTCCCCCATCTCCGACGTATCCCTCTCTCGCCCATCTCCGACGTATCCCTCTCTCTCTCCCATCTCCGACGTATCCCTCTCTCTCCCCCATCTCCGACGTATCCCTCTCTCTCCCATCTCCGACGTATCCCTCTCTCTCCCCCATCTCCGACGTATCCCTCTCTCTCCCATCTCCGACGTATCTCTCTCTCTCCCCCATCTCCGACGTATCCCTCTCTCTCCCATCTCCGACGTATCCCTCTCTCTCCCCCATCTCCGACGTATCCCTCTCTCGCCCATCTCCGACGTATCCCTCTCTCTCTCCCATCTCCGACGTATCCCTCTCTCTCCCCCATCTCCGCCGTATCCCTCTCTCCCCCATCTCCTACGTATCCCCCTCTCTCTCCCCCATCTCCTACGTATCCCCCTCTCTCTCTCCCATCTCCGACGTATCCCTCTCTCTCTGTCCCATCTCCGACGTATCCCTCTCACTCCTCCATCTCCGACGTATCCCCCTCTCTCCCCCATCTCCGACGTATCCCTCTCTCTCCCCCATCTCCGACGTATTCCTCTCTCTCCCCCATCCCCGACGTATCCCTCTCTCTCCCATCTCCGACGTATCCCTCTCTCTGTCCCATCTCCGACGTATCCCTCTCTCTCTCTCCCATCTCCGACGTATCCCTATCTCTCTCCCATCTCCGATGTATCCCTCTCTCCCCCATCTCCGACGTATCCCTCTCTCTCTCCCATCTCCGACGTATCCCTCTCTCCCCAATCTCCGACGTATCCCTCTCTCTCCCATCTCCGACGTATCCCTCTCTCTCTCCCATCTCCGACGTATCTCTCTCTCTCTCCCATCTCCGACGTATCTCTCTCTCTCTCCCATCTCCGACGTATCCCTCTCTCTCCCCCATCTCCGACGTATCCCTCTCTCTCCCCCATCTCCGACGTATCCCTCTCTCTATCCCATCTCCGACATATCCCTCTCTCTCTCTCCCATCTCCGACGTATCCCTCTCTCCCATCTCCGACGTGTCCCTCTCTCTCTCCCATCTCCGACGTATCCCTCTCTCTCTCCCCCATCTCCGACGTATCCCCCTCTCTCCCCCATCTCCGACGTATCCCTCTCTCCCATCTCCGACGTATCCCTCTCTCTCTCCCATCTCCGACGTATCCCTCTCTCTCTCTCCCATGTCTGACGTATCCCTCTCTCTCCCCCATCTCCGACGTATCCCTCTCTCTCCCCAATCTCCGACGTATCCCTCTCTCTCCCCCATCTCCGACGTATCCCTCTCTCTCCCATCTCCGACGTATCCCTCTCTCTCCCCCATCTCCGACGTATCCCTCTCTCGCCCATCTCCGACGTATCCCTCTCTCTCCCCCATCTCCGCCGTATCCCTCTCTCTCCCATCTCCGACGTATCCCTCTCTCTCTCTCCCATCTCCGACGTATCCCTCTCTCTCCCCCATCTCCGACGTATCCCCCTCTCTCTCCCCCATCTCCGACGTATACCTCTCTCCCCCATCGAGACGTATCCCTCTCTCTCCCCCATCTCCGACGTATCCCTCTCACTCCCCCATCTCCGACGTATCCCTCTCACTCCTCCATCTCCGACGTATCCCTCTCTCTCCCCCATCTCCGACGTATCCCTCTCTCTCCCCCATCTCTGACGTATCCCTCTCTCTCCCCCATCTCCGACGTATCCCTCTCTCTCCCCCATCTCCGACGTATCCCTCTCTCTCCCCCATCCCCGACGTATCCCTCTCTCTCCCATCTCCGACGTATCCCTCTCTCTGTCCCATCTCCGACGTATCCCTCTCTCTCTCTCCCATCTCCGACGTATCCCTCTCTCTCTCCCATCTCCGACGTATCCCTCTCTCTCCCATCTCCGACGTATCCCTCTCTCTCTGTCCCATCTCCGACGTATCCCTCTCACTCCTCCATCTCCGACGTATCCCTCTCTCTCCCCCATCTCCGACGTATCCCTCTCTCTCCCCCATCTCCGACGTATCCCTCTCTCTCCCCCATCCCCGACGTATCCCTCTCTCTCCCATCTCCGACGTATCCCTCTCTCTGTCCCATCTCCGACGTATCCCTCTCTCTCTGTCCCATCTCCGACGTATCCCTATCTCTCTCCCATCTCCGACGTATCCCTATCTCCCCCATCTCCGACGTATCCCTCTCTCTCTCCCATCTCCGACGTATCCCTCTCTCTCCCATCTCCGACGTATCCCTCTCTCTGTCCCATCTCCGACGTATCCCTCTCTCTCTCTCCCATCTCCGACGTATCTCTCTCTCTCTCCCATCTCCGACGTATCCCTCTCTCTGTCCCATCTCCGACGTATCCCTCTCTCTCTGTCCCATCTCCGACGTATCCCTATCTCTCCCATCTCCGACGTATCTCTCTCTCTCCCCCATCTCCGACGTATCCCTCTCTCCCATCTCCGACGTGTCCCTCTCTCTCTCCCATCTCCGACGTATCCCTCTCTCTCTCCCCCATCTCCGACGTATCCCCCTCTCTCCCCCATCTCCGACGTATCCCTCTCTCCCATCTCCGACGTATCCCTCTCTCTCTCCCATCTCCGACGTATCCCTCTCTCTCTCTCCCATCTCTGACGTATCCCTCTCTCTCCCCCATCTCCGACGTATCCCTCTCTCTCCCCAATCTCCGACGTATCCCTCTCTCTCCCCCATCTCCGACGTATCCCTCTCTCTCCCATCTCCGACGTATCCCTCTCTCTCCCCCATCTCCGACGTATCCCTCTCTCGCCCATCTCCGACGTATCCCTCTCTCTCTCCCATCTCCGACGTATCCCTCTCTCTCCCCCATCTCCGCCGTATCCCTCTCTCTCCCATCTCCGACGTATCCCTCTCTCTCTCTCCCATCTCCGACGTATCCCTCTCTCTCCCCCATCTCCGACGTATCCCCCTCTCTCTCCCCCATCTCCGACGTATCCCTCTCTCCCCCATCTAGACGTATCCCTCTCACTCCCCCATCTCCGACGTATCCCTCTCACTCCCCCATCTCCGACGTATCCCTCTCACTCCTCCATCTCCGACGTATCCCTCTCTCTCCCCCATCTCCGACGTATCCCTCTCTCTCCCCCATCTCCGACGTATCCCTCTCTCTCCCCCATCTCCGACGTATCCCTCTCTCTCCCCCATCTCCGACGTATCCCTCTCTCTCCCCCATCCCCGACGTATCCCTCTCTCTCCCATCTCCGACGTATCCCTCTCTCTGTCCCATCTCCGACGTATCCCTCTCTCTCTCTCCCATCTCCGACGTATCCCTCTCTCTCTCCCATCTCCGACGAATCCCTCTCTCTCCCATCTCCGACGTATCCCTCTCTCTCTGTCCCATCTCCGACGTATCCCTCTCACTCCTCCATCTCCGACGTATCCCTCTCTCTCCCCCATCTCCGACGTATCCCTCTCTCTCCCCCATCCCCGACGTATCCCTCTCTCTCCCATCTCCGACGTATCCCTCTCTCTGTCCCATCTCCGACGTATCCCTCTCTCTCTCTCCCATCTCCGACGTATCCCTCTCTCTCTCCCATCTCCGACGTATCCCTCTCTCTCCCATCTCCGACGTATCCCTCTCTGTCCCATCTCCGACGTATCCCTCTCTCTCGCCCATCTCCGACGTATCCCTCTCTCTCCCCTCTCCGACGTATCCCTCTCTCTCCCCCATCTCCGACGTATCCCTCTCTCTCTCCCATCTCCGACGTATCCCTCTCTCTGTCCCATCTCCGACATATCCCTCTCTCTCTCCCCCATCTCCGACGTATCCCTCTCTCTCTCCCATCCCCGACGTATCCCTCTCTCTCTCCCATCTCCGACGTATCCCTCTCTCTCCCCCATCTCCGACGTATCCCTCTCTCTCCCCCATCTCCGACGTATCCCTCTCTCTCCCCCATCTCCGACGTATCCCTCTCTCTATCCCATCTCCGACGTATCCCTCTCTCCCCCATCTCCGACGTATCCCTCTCTCTCCCCCATCTCCGACGTATCCCTCTCTCTCCCCCATCTCCGACGTATCCCTCTCCCTCCCATGTCTCCGACGTATCCCTCTCTCTCCCCCAACTCCGACGTATCCCTCTCTCTCCCATCTCCGACGTATCCCTCTCTCTCCCCATCTCCGACGTATCCCTCTCTCTCCCCCATCTCCGACGTATCCCTCTCTCCCCCATCTCCGACGTATCCCTCTCTCTCCCCCATCTCCGACGTATCCCTCTCTCTCCCCCATCTCCGACGTATCCCTCTCTCTCCCCCATCTCCGACGTATCCCTCTCTCTCTCCCATCTCCGACGTATCCCTCTCTCTCTCCCATCTCCGATGTATCCCTCTCTCTCTCTCCCATCTCCGTCGTATCCCTCTCTCTCCCCCATCTCCGACGTATCCCTCTCTCTCCCCCATCCCCGACGTATCCCTCTCTCTCCCCCATCTCCGACGTATCCCTCTCTCTCCCCCATCTCCGACGTATCCCTCTCTCTCCCCCATCTCCGACGTATCCCTCTCTCTCTCCCATCTCCGACGTATCCCTCTCTCTCTCCCATCTCCGACATATCCCTCTCTCTCCCCCATCTCCGACGTATCCCTCTCTCTCTCCCATCTCCGATGTATCCCTCTCTCTCCCCCATCTCCGACGTATCCCTCTCTCGCCCATCTCCGACGTATCCCTCTCTCTCTCCCATCTCCGACGTATCCCTCTCTCTCCCCCATCTCCGACGTATCCCTCTCTCTCCCATCTCCGACGTATCCCTCTCTCTCCCCCATCTCCGACGTATCCCTCTCTCTCCCATCTCCGACGTATCTCTCTCTCTCCCCCATCTCCGACGTATCCCTCTCTCTCCCATCTCCGACGTATCCCTCTCTCTCCCCCATCTCCGACGTATCCCTCTCTCGCCCATCTCCGACGTATCCCTCTCTCTCTCCCATCTCCGACGTATCCCTCTCTCTCCCCCATCTCCGCCGTATCCCTCTCTCTCCCATCTCCGACGTATCCCTCTCTCTCTCCCCCATCTCCTACGTATCCCCCTCTCTCTCCCCCATCTCCTACGTATCCCCCTCTCTCTCTCCCATCTCCGACGTATCCCTCTCTCTCTGTCCCATCTCCGACGTATCCCTCTCACTCCTCCATCTCCGACGTATCCCCCTCTCTCCCCCATCTCCGACGTATCCCTCTCTCTCCCCCATCTCCGACGTATCCCTCTCTCTCCCATCTCCGACGTATCCCTCTCTCTCCCCCATCTCCGACGTATCCCTCTCTCGCCCATCTCCGACGTATCCCTCTCTCTCTCCCATCTCCGACGTATCCCTCTCTCTCCCCCATCTCCGCCGTATCCCTCTCTCTCCCATCTCCGACGTATCCCTCTCTCTCTCTCCCATCTCCGACGTATCCCTCTCTCTCCCCCATCTCCGACGTATCCCCCTCTCTCTCCCCCATCTCCGACGTATCCCTCTCTCCCCCATCTAGACGTATCCCTCTCACTCCCCCATCTCCGACGTATCCCTCTCACTCCCCCATCTCCGACGTATCCCTCTCACTCCTCCATCTCCGACGTATCCCTCTCTCTCCCCCATCTCCGACGTATCCCTCTCTCTCCCCCATCTCCGACGTATCCCTCTCTCTCCCCCATCTCCGACGTATCCCTCTCTCTCCCCCATCTCCGACGTATCCCTCTCTCTCCCCCATCCCCGACGTATCCCTCTCTCTCCCATCTCCGACGTATCCCTCTCTCTGTCCCATCTCCGACGTATCCCTCTCTCTCTCTCCCATCTCCGACGTATCCCTCTCTCTCTCCCATCTCCGACGAATCCCTCTCTCTCCCATCTCCGACGTATCCCTCTCTCTCTGTCCCATCTCCGACGTATCCCTCTCACTCCTCCATCTCCGACGTATCCCTCTCTCTCCCCCATCTCCGACGTATCCCTCTCTCTCCCCCATCCCCGACGTATCCCTCTCTCTCCAATCTCCGACGTATCCCTCTCTCTGTCCCATCTCCGACGTATCCCTCTCTCTCTCTCCCATCTCCGACGTATCCCTCTCTCTCTCCCATCTCCGACGTATCCCTCTCTCTCCCATCTCCGACGTATCCCTCTCTGTCCCATCTCCGACGTATCCCTCTCTCTCGCCCATCTCCGACGTATCCCTCTCTCTCCCCTCTCCGACGTATCCCTCTCTCTCCCCCATCTCCGACGTATCCCTCTCTCTCTCCCATCTCCGACGTATCCCTCTCTCTGTCCCATCTCCGACATATCCCTCTCTCTCTCCCCCATCTCCGACGTATCCCTCTCTCTCTCCCATCCCCGACGTATCCCTCTCTCTCTCCCATCTCCGACGTATCCCTCTCTCTCCCCCATCTCCGACGTATCCCTCTCTCTCCCCCATCTCCGACGTATCCCTCTCTCTCCCCCATCTCCGACGTATCCCTCTCTCTATCCCATCTCCGACGTATCCCTCTCTCCCCCATCTCCGACGTATCCCTCTCTCTCCCCCATCTCCGACGTATCCCTCTCTCTCCCCCATCTCCGACGTATCCCTCTCCCTCCCATGTCTCCGACGTATCCCTCTCTCTCCCCCAACTCCGACGTATCCCTCTCTCTCCCATCTCCGACGTATCCCTCTCTCTCCCCATCTCCGACGTATCCCTCTCTCTCCCCCATCTCCGACGTATCCCTCTCTCCCCCATCTCCGACGTATCCCTCTCTCTCCCCCATCTCCGACGTATCCCTCTCTCTCCCCCATCTCCGACGTATCCCTCTCTCTCCCCCATCTCCGACGTATCCCTCTCTCTCTCCCATCTCCGACGTATCCCTCTCTCTCTCCCATCTCCGATGTATCCCTCTCTCTCTCTCCCATCTCCGTCGTATCCCTCTCTCTCCCCCATCTCCGACGTATCCCTCTCTCTCCCCCATCCCCGACGTATCCCTCTCTCTCCCCCATCTCCGACGTATCCCTCTCTCTCCCCCATCTCCGACGTATCCCTCTCTCTCCCCCATCTCCGACGTATCCCTCTCTCTCTCCCATCTCCGACGTATCCCTCTCTCTCTCCCATCTCCGACATATCCCTCTCTCTCCCCCATCTCCGACGTATCCCTCTCTCTCTCCCATCTCCGATGTATCCCTCTCTCTCCCCCATCTCCGACGTATCCCTCTCTCGCCCATCTCCGACGTATCCCTCTCTCTCTCCCATCTCCGACGTATCCCTCTCTCTCCCCCATCTCCGACGTATCCCTCTCTCTCCCATCTCCGACGTATCCCTCTCTCTCCCCCATCTCCGACGTATCCCTCTCTCTCCCATCTCCGACGTATCTCTCTCTCTCCCCCATCTCCGACGTATCCCTCTCTCTCCCATCTCCGACGTATCCCTCTCTCTCCCCCATCTCCGACGTATCCCTCTCTCGCCCATCTCCGACGTATCCCTCTCTCTCTCCCATCTCCGACGTATCCCTCTCTCTCCCCCATCTCCGCCGTATCCCTCTCTCTCCCATCTCCGACGTATCCCTCTCTCTCTCCCCCATCTCCTACGTATCCCCCTCTCTCTCCCCCATCTCCTACGTATCCCCCTCTCTCTCTCCCATCTCCGACGTATCCCTCTCTCTCTGTCCCATCTCCGACGTATCCCTCTCACTCCTCCATCTCCGACGTATCCCCCTCTCTCCCCCATCTCCGACGTATCCCTCTCTCTCCCCCATCTCCGACGTATCCCTCTCTCTCCCATCTCCGACGTATCCCTCTCTCTCCCCCATCTCCGACGTATCCCTCTCTCGCCCATCTCCGACGTATCCCTCTCTCTCTCCCATCTCCGACGTATCCCTCTCTCTCCCCCATCTCCGCCGTATCCCTCTCTCTCCCATCTCCGACGTATCCCTCTCTCTCTCTCCCATCTCCGACGTATCCCTCTCTCTCCCCCATCTCCGACGTATCCCCCTCTCTCTCCCCCATCTCCGACGTATCCCTCTCTCCCCCATCTAGACGTATCCCTCTCACTCCCCCATCTCCGACGTATCCCTCTCACTCCCCCATCTCCGACGTATCCCTCTCACTCCTCCATCTCCGACGTATCCCTCTCTCTCCCCCATCTCCGACGTATCCCTCTCTCTCCCCCATCTCCGACGTATCCCTCTCTCTCCCCCATCTCCGACGTATCCCTCTCTCTCCCCCATCTCCGACGTATCCCTCTCTCTCCCCCATCCCCGACGTATCCCTCTCTCTCCCATCTCCGACGTATCCCTCTCTCTGTCCCATCTCCGACGTATCCCTCTCTCTCTCTCCCATCTCCGACGTATCCCTCTCTCTCTCCCATCTCCGACGAATCCCTCTCTCTCCCATCTCCGACGTATCCCTCTCTCTCTGTCCCATCTCCGACGTATCCCTCTCACTCCTCCATCTCCGACGTATCCCTCTCTCTCCCCCATCTCCGACGTATCCCTCTCTCTCCCCCATCCCCGACGTATCCCTCTCTCTCCCATCTCCGACGTATCCCTCTCTCTGTCCCATCTCCGACGTATCCCTCTCTCTCTCTCCCATCTCCGACGTATCCCTCTCTCTCTCCCATCTCCGACGTATCCCTCTCTCTCCCATCTCCGACGTATCCCTCTCTGTCCCATCTCCGACGTATCCCTCTCTCTCGCCCATCTCCGACGTATCCCTCTCTCTCCCCTCTCCGACGTATCCCTCTCTCTCCCCCATCTCCGACGTATCCCTCTCTCTCTCCCATCTCCGACGTATCCCTCTCTCTGTCCCATCTCCGACATATCCCTCTCTCTCTCCCCCATCTCCGACGTATCCCTCTCTCTCTCCCATCCCCGACGTATCCCTCTCTCTCTCCCATCTCCGACGTATCCCTCTCTCTCCCCCATCTCCGACGTATCCCTCTCTCTCCCCCATCTCCGACGTATCCCTCTCTCTCCCCCATCTCCGACGTATCCCTCTCTCTATCCCATCTCCGACGTATCCCTCTCTCCCCCATCTCCGACGTATCCCTCTCTCTCCCCCATCTCCGACGTATCCCTCTCTCTCCCCCATCTCCGACGTATCCCTCTCCCTCCCATGTCTCCGACGTATCCCTCTCTCTCCCCCAACTCCGACGTATCCCTCTCTCTCCCATCTCCGACGTATCCCTCTCTCTCCCCATCTCCGACGTATCCCTCTCTCTCCCCCATCTCCGACGTATCCCTCTCTCCCCCATCTCCGACGTATCCCTCTCTCTCCCCCATCTCCGACGTATCCCTCTCTCTCCCCCATCTCCGACGTATCCCTCTCTCTCCCCCATCTCCGACGTATCCCTCTCTCTCTCCCATCTCCGACGTATCCCTCTCTCTCTCCCATCTCCGATGTATCCCTCTCTCTCTCTCCCATCTCCGTCGTATCCCTCTCTCTCCCCCATCTCCGACGTATCCCTCTCTCTCCCCCATCCCCGACGTATCCCTCTCTCTCCCCCATCTCCGACGTATCCCTCTCTCTCCCCCATCTCCGACGTATCCCTCTCTCTCCCCCATCTCCGACGTATCCCTCTCTCTCTCCCATCTCCGACGTATCCCTCTCTCTCTCCCATCTCCGACATATCCCTCTCTCTCCCCCATCTCCGACGTATCCCTCTCTCTCTCCCATCTCCGATGTATCCCTCTCTCTCCCCCATCTCCGACGTATCCCTCTCTCGCCCATCTCCGACGTATCCCTCTCTCTCTCCCATCTCCGACGTATCCCTCTCTCTCCCCCATCTCCGACGTATCCCTCTCTCTCCCATCTCCGACGTATCCCTCTCTCTCCCCCATCTCCGACGTATCCCTCTCTCTCCCATCTCCGACGTATCTCTCTCTCTCCCCCATCTCCGACGTATCCCTCTCTCTCCCATCTCCGACGTATCCCTCTCTCTCCCCCATCTCCGACGTATCCCTCTCTCGCCCATCTCCGACGTATCCCTCTCTCTCTCCCATCTCCGACGTATCCCTCTCTCTCCCCCATCTCCGCCGTATCCCTCTCTCTCCCATCTCCGACGTATCCCTCTCTCTCTCCCCCATCTCCTACGTATCCCCCTCTCTCTCCCCCATCTCCTACGTATCCCCCCCTCTCTCTCCCATCTCCGACGTATCCCTCTCTCTCTGTCCCATCTCCGACGTATCCCTCTCACTCCTCCATCTCCGACGTATCCCCCTCTCTCCCCCATCTCCGACGTATCCCTCTCTCTCCCCCATCTCCGACGTATTCCTCTCTCTCCCCCATCCCCGACGTATCCCTCTCTCTCCCATCTCCGACGTATCCCTCTCTCTGTCCCATCTCCGACGTATCCCTCTCTCTCTCTCCCATCTCCGACGTATCCCTATCTCTCTCCCATCTCCGATGTATCCCTCTCTCCCCCATCTCCGACGTATCCCTCTCTCTCTCCCATCTCCGACGTATCCCTCTCTCCCCAATCTCCGACGTATCCCTCTCTCTCCCATCTCCGACGTATCCCTCTCTCTCTCCCATCTCCGACGTATCTCTCTCTCTCTCCCATCTCCGACGTATCTCTCTCTCTCTCCCATCTCCGACGTATCCCTCTCTCTCCCCCATCTCCGACGTATCCCTCTCTCTCCCCCATCTCCGACGTATCCCTCTCTCTATCCCATCTCCGACATATCCCTCTCTCTCTCTCCCATCTCCGACGTATCCCTCTCTCCCATCTCCGACGTGTCCCTCTCTCTCTCCCATCTCCGACGTATCCCTCTCTCTCTCCCCCATCTCCGACGTATCCCCCTCTCTCCCCCATCTCCGACGTATCCCTCTCTCCCATCTCCGACGTATCCCTCTCTCTCTCCCATCTCCGACGTATCCCTCTCTCTCTCTCCCATGTCTGACGTATCCCTCTCTCTCCCCCATCTCCGACGTATCCCTCTCTCTCCCCAATCTCCGACGTATCCCTCTCTCTCCCCCATCTCCGACGTATCCCTCTCTCTCCCATCTCCGACGTATCCCTCTCTCTCCCCCATCTCCGACGTATCCCTCTCTCGCCCATCTCCGACGTATCCCTCTCTCTCCCCCATCTCCGCCGTATCCCTCTCTCTCCCATCTCCGACGTATCCCTCTCTCTCTCTCCCATCTCCGACGTATCCCTCTCTCTCCCCCATCTCCGACGTATCCCCCTCTCTCTCCCCCATCTCCGACGTATACCTCTCTCCCCCATCGAGACGTATCCCTCTCTCTCCCCCATCTCCGACGTATCCCTCTCACTCCCCCATCTCCGACGTATCCCTCTCACTCCTCCATCTCCGACGTATCCCTCTCTCTCCCCCATCTCCGACGTATCCCCCTCTCTCTCCCCCATCTCCGACGTATACCTCTCTCCCCCATCGAGACGTATCCCTCTCTCTCCCCCATCTCCGACGTATCCCTCTCTCTCCCCCATCTCCGACGTATCCCTCTCTCTCCCCCATCTCTGACGTATCCCTCTCTCTCCCCCATCTCCGACGTATCCCTCTCTCTCCCCCATCTCCGACGTATCCCTCTCTCTCCCCCATCCCCGACGTATCCCTCTCTCTCCCATCTCCGACGTATCCCTCTCTCTGTCCCATCTCCGACGTATCCCTCTCTCTCTCTCCCATCTCCGACGTATCCCTCTCTCTCTCCCATCTCCGACGTATCCCTCTCTCTCCCATCTCCGACGTATCCCTCTCTCTCTGTCCCATCTCCGACGTATCCCTCTCACTCCTCCATCTCCGACGTATCCCTCTCTCTCCCCCATCTCCGACGTATCCCTCTCTCTCCCCCATCTCCGACGTATCCCTCTCTCTCCCCCATCCCCGACGTATCCCTCTCTCTCCCATCTCCGACGTATCCCTCTCTCTGTCCCATCTCCGACGTATCCCTCTCTCTCTGTCCCATCTCCGACGTATCCCTATCTCTCTCCCATCTCCGACGTATCCCTATCTCCCCCATCTCCGACGTATCCCTCTCTCTCTCCCATCTCCGACGTATCCCTCTCTCTCCCATCTCCGACGTATCACTCTCTCTGCTCCATCTCCGACGTATCCCTCTCTCTCTCTCCCATCTCCGACGTATCTCTCTCTCTCTCCCATCTCCGACGTATCCCTCTCTCTGTCCCATCTCCGACGTATCCCTCTCTCTCTGTCCCATCTCCGACGTATCCCTATCTCTCCCATCTCCGACGTATCTCTCTCTCTCCCCCATCTCCGACGTATCCCTCTCTCCCATCTCCGACGTGTCCCTCTCTCTCTCCCATCTCCGACGTATCCCTCTCTCTCTCCCCCATCTCCGACGTATCCCCCTCTCTCCCCCATCTCCGACGTATCCCTCTCTCCCATCTCCGACGTATCCCTCTCTCTCTCCCATCTCCGACGTATCCCTCTCTCTCTCTCCCATCTCTGACGTATCCCTCTCTCTCCCCCATCTCCGACGTATCCCTCTCTCTCCCCAATCTCCGACGTATCCCTCTCTCTCCCCCATCTCCGACGTATCCCTCTCTCTCCCATCTCCGACGTATCCCTCTCTCTCCCCCATCTCCGACGTATCCCTCTCTCGCCCATCTCCGACGTATCCCTCTCTCTCTCCCATCTCCGACGTATCCCTCTCTCTCCCCCATCTCCGCCGTATCCCTCTCTCTCCCATCTCCGACGTATCCCTCTCTCTCTCTCCCATCTCCGACGTATCCCTCTCTCTCCCCCATCTCCGACGTATCCCCCTCTCTCTCCCCCATCTCCGACGTATCCCTCTCTCCCCCATCTAGACGTATCCCTCTCACTCCCCCATCTCCGACGTATCCCTCTCACTCCCCCATCTCCGACGTATCCCTCTCACTCCTCCATCTCCGACGTATCCCTCTCTCTCCCCCATCTCCGACGTATCCCTCTCTCTCCCCCATCTCCGACGTATCCCTCTCTCTCCCCCATCTCCGACGTATCCCTCTCTCTCCCCCATCTCCGACGTATCCCTCTCTCTCCCCCATCCCCGACGTATCCCTCTCTCTCCCATCTCCGACGTATCCCTCTCTCTGTCCCATCTCCGACGTATCCCTCTCTCTCTCTCCCATCTCCGACGTATCCCTCTCTCTCTCCCATCTCCGACGAATCCCTCTCTCTCCCATCTCCGACGTATCCCTCTCTCTCTGTCCCATCTCCGACGTATCCCTCTCACTCCTCCATCTCCGACGTATCCCTCTCTCTCCCCCATCTCCGACGTATCCCTCTCTCTCCCCCATCCCCGACGTATCCCTCTCTCTCCCATCTCCGACGTATCCCTCTCTCTGTCCCATCTCCGACGTATCCCTCTCTCTCTCTCCCATCTCCGACGTATCCCTCTCTCTCTCCCATCTCCGACGTATCCCTCTCTCTCCCATCTCCGACGTATCCCTCTCTGTCCCATCTCCGACGTATCCCTCTCTCTCGCCCATCTCCGACGTATCCCTCTCTCTCCCCTCTCCGACGTATCCCTCTCTCTCCCCCATCTCCGACGTATCCCTCTCTCTCTCCCATCTCCGACGTATCCCTCTCTCTGTCCCATCTCCGACATATCCCTCTCTCTCTCCCCCATCTCCGACGTATCCCTCTCTCTCTCCCATCCCCGACGTATCCCTCTCTCTCTCCCATCTCCGACGTATCCCTCTCTCTCCCCCATCTCCGACGTATCCCTCTCTCTCCCCCATCTCCGACGTATCCCTCTCTCTCCCCCATCTCCGACGTATCCCTCTCTCTATCCCATCTCCGACGTATCCCTCTCTCCCCCATCTCCGACGTATCCCTCTCTCTCCCATCCCCGACGTATCCCTCTCTCTCCCCCATCTCCGACGTATCCCTCTCTCTCTCCCATCTCCGACGTTTCCCTCTCTCTGTCCCATCTCCGACGTATCCCTCTCTCTCCCCCATCTCCGACGTATCCCTCTCTCCCCCATCTCCGACGTATCCCTCTCTCTCCCCCATCTCCGACGTATCCCTCTCTCTCCCCCATCTCCGACGTATCCCTCTCTCTCCCATCTCCGACGTATCCCTCTCTCTGTCCCATTTCCGACGTATCCCTCTCTCTGTCCCATCTCCGACATATCCCTCTCTCTCTCCCCCATCTCCGACGTATCCCTCTCTCTCCCCCATCTCCGACGTATCCCTCTCTCTCCCCCATCTCCGACGTATCCCTCTCTCTCCCCCATCTCCGACATATCGCTCTCTCTCTCCCATCTCCGACGTATCCCTCTCTCTCTCCCATCTCCGACGTATCCCTCTCTCTATCCCATCTCCGACATATCCCTCTCTCTCTCTCCCATCTCCGACGTATCCCTCTCTCTCTCCCATCTCCGACGTATCCCTCTCTCTCTCCCATCTCCGACGTATCCCTCTCTCTCCCCCATCTCCGACGTATCCCTCTCTCTCTCCCATCTCCGACGTATCCCTCTCTCTGTCCCATCTCCGACATATCCCTCTCTCTCTCCCCCATCTCCGACGTATCCCTCTCTCTCTCCCATCTCC